>NC_133871.1:953153-983762 GCF_044706935.1 Curcuma longa
ACCAAGTATTTCAAGGTACGGATGAATTTATTGCCGTATATATTGATGACATTTTGGTATTTTCTCAAAGTGAACAGGAGCACATCCGTCATCTAGAAATCATGTTAAATTTGTGCCAAGAACATGGTCTGGTCCTTTCTCCGACAAAATGCAAAATAGCAGTGCCCAAGATTGAATTTCTCGGAGCCGAAATTGGTGAGGGGAAATTAAAACTGCAGCCTCACATTATAAAGAAAAGCACCGAAGTCAAAGATGAGCAGCTTCGTGAGAAGAAAGGTCTTCGGTCATGGTTAGGTATTTTAAATTATGCAAGAACATATATACCTAATCTGAGCTCTAAATTAGGTCCATTATATGAAAAGACCTCGATACATGGAGATAAGCGTATGAAAGCGTCTGACTGGGAACTAATTAGGCAAATTAAGGAACAAGTCAAAAACTTACCAGACCTGGAAGTACCGCCTGCGTATATTATACTTGAAACAGATGGTTCTATGACTAGATGGGGCGGTATATGCAAGTGGAAGAAGAACAAATATGATCCCAGAAGTTCAAAAAAGATCTGCGCTTATGCTCATGGGAAATTTCCAGTGGTAAAATCCACTATTAACGCTGAGATTTTTGCCGCAATGGAAACAATGACGGCCTTAAAAATCCGTTTCTTGGATAAAGAGAAGATTATCTTGCGAACAGATTGCCAAGCAATTATCTCCTTCCATAACAAGACGGCGAGAAATAAACCATCACATGTCAGATGGTTGGCTTTCACAGACTTTCTTACCGATACAGGTATTAAAGTTAATTTTGAACATATAGATGGAAAATTGAATTTGCTTGCAGATACTTTATCAAGGCTGATTACGGAGCTGGAGAAAATTGCTGTGCTCATTGAAGATGAAGAATCTACAGCTATAACCCAGCAAGAAGAAGCCTCAGCCTCCACCCGATACCCCCTTCTAACAAGGTACGAAGACTTAATTTGTAAGACTTCCAAAAGAATACTGTACAAGGAGGATCACGACAAGCGAAAAGAAATGGCTGACATTGAAGAACAGTCTTTAGGTCATGTCCTAGCCAGCATGCATGAGCTGGAAATGATCCTCCAAATGAAAGAAGTAGACTTTGGACACAGGGTGAATGCAGAGGGTGGGAGACGAGATCTGATGCCTCACAGAGCCAACGCAAGTAGCGGGGATCAAAATTATTGGAAACAACATCTGCCAGCTCTAAAGCAGAACCGACGTAACCTGTGGAACGTCGTGGAGCAGATGAAAAGATTGAATACTGAGATAAAGCTGATCCACCTGTGAAGCAGTGGTGAGCCCTCATTCCCGAAGGAATCCAAAGCAACTTTAATAAAAGTAACTTTAAAAGGACTGAGCCTCAGGGAGCTGTCCTTTTTAAAAGATACTTTAGTTATCGCACTACCTTAGTGGCGTCCTTAGATGCTTTGTTGATAAGGCCATAAGTTGTAAAGGATGATAAAACGAAGGACGATGGGGCCCAAAATGCGCACCTGCTTCATGATTAATCATAACCTTTTAGCTTATAAATAGGCCTGAAGTTTAGAGGATAGACAGGCAACTTGAGCATCAACCAAGTTCCTTCTTTCCTAGTTTCTCCTAAGTCTTTCACTGTAAAATATTTCTGAAGAAATAAAATTCGAGCAGAGTTCTTGAATTTTATTTCAAAATTCGGAGAGTCGATCCTATTTTGGTATCAGAGCTTAAATTTGTTCTAGGCTCAATGGCAGGCTAAGCTTTATTATTCAAGGTAGAGATAAGGGTATATTATATTCATTTTCCTAAAAGCTCAACATATTGCCAAGATTTCCCGAGAATATTACAATTTGTTGCTGAGAAAAGAACCTTAAGGTCTGAAGGTGGAGACTCAACAAGCATCTTTGGTCTGGTGTTCCGCAAGGCTAGTAAGTGCGTAAGACGGTAAGCCCGGAGACCTAATTGGGGATATTTCTCAAAACAAGAGATAGTATTCCATTTGAAAATCTTGATAAGAAATTTGTTTGATAAGGCAACCGAGTGAGTTAATTTATTGCAAAAGACAGCCAAGTAACGTAAGCCTCCAGGAGGGAGCCATTTGCCAGTCGAGTGAGCAAGAAAATTTTACAAACTCCTAAGCCGTAAGGACAAATGTTCTTATATGTCGGAAAGATTTGAGCAAATGATTAGGGAATGGTATGATACTCTTGACTAAGGCTGAAGTAAGAAGTCTAGTAACAGAAATCTCTAAGCAGCCCAAATTAGTTGAGGAAGAAACCGTCAAATTAATTAAGGAACTAAGGCTTAGTATAAAGAAAGTTGAAGAAATACTCCAAAAAGTAAAGGAGTTAATTGGTGGATGAGTCCAAACTTTGCTAAACAGACCAAAGAAAGGAGTTATATCCAGGCCTTAAAGACAACTGAAGTTTAGAAACTCCAGCAATCGATTTTGCCATCCCATCAGATTATAAGAATCAGTTGGATTTATTAAAAGCTATTGTGAAGCAAAATAATTCTTGAATCTCTCTGATTATTGAACAAGGTGCACAGCTACAGGAGCTAAGTAATCAAGTCAGCCAACTAAAGAAGCAACAAGCTCAACCTCAGGCATCAAGCTCAAAGGAATTCGAAACTGTTGTAGACGAGTTAACCAAAAGAATTGAAGGATTAAATTTGAGAACCAATCCAGTGATCCCAAAGAAAAAGGATTCTTTACTTATATTCAAAAATCCCTCAGAAATTTTGGAAGCAGAAAAGAAGAAGCTCTAATGGCAACTAAACAGCCAGCAATTACATCAACTTCCGTAACACAAGTTCCATCTATGGACGACCAGATTCATGATTACAGACAAAATCAGAGAATAATACACAATCTTCAGAGGCGTATTATGCCTAACCAAAGGAGGTTCAGAAGAACGATTGAGAGCCAACTGAATCCAGAAGAGCAACTGAAGGTTTCTTGATAGAGCATCAATGGTTATCTTATTTCTGATACAAAGAATGCAAGGAGCACTTGACATCAACATCCAAGAAGTAGCATCTGAAGTCTGCCGTATCAATATCAAAATTCTTTTATCACCCGGATTATCTCGGTATCTTAGCTCAGGCGAGCACCCAAAGCGTATTCCTAGCCCACTAAAATCGACTTCTCAAATGTCTTACGTCCGGTGGGAGATGATGAGTCCATCCATGCTTAATCGTCTCATATGCAAGAGAGGCGTGTAATGTATCGTTGCTGTCCACTACACTGATCATTTTGCCTCCTGGATAAAAATTTTGACGCCAACTAAAACATATATACATATCTTATAATGCATGAACAAGGATTGTGCATATGTATTTAATTTGGGACGGTTGCATTTTGCACCATTTCAAGGGCAAATTTGTTGGCCTTATCTATAACTATAAAACCAAGCACCAAAAAATGATAAATAAAGATTTCTATCACTACGAGAAAAGTTTACAGTAACAACGCGTCAACCCTAATGCAGTATTGATTAGATTAGGAGAAAAAAAACATGTAAGGCTTACTTTGGTTAATGGATCTACATACAGCGTGCAATGACTACCAATGCTACAATGTGTAATTTCTATGATGCAATACCAGTCAAGAAATGTTGTAGAATGACAATTAAGGTTAATACTATGTCACTCTACAAGAATCGGTTGTTGCACTCCACCAAAAACTGACAGAGAAGCTTGTTGAAAGTGATCTCACATAATGCCACCATTTGGGTGGAATGTAAAGCATTTCACCTTCTTCCAATACACAGTCAGAAAAATCCAAGTCGTCCGTCAATGGAAATTCGTCTAAATCAATGTTGTCAAGATCAACCTGCAGACAAACCCAAAACAAAACTATGATGCTCTCAGCTAATGCACTTGTGCAAGCTGTATCGATATCTAACTTATTTCTCAACGTTAGCATCATCACATTGTTGAAAAGGCAGAGTCAATGGGCAAGCTATCATCAATGCTTTAGGGACATCAAGAAATATACTGATAAGTACATAATCATTAGTCAGAAAAAGATAAATTCTGCACAGTACTTAAAAGGATTTTAGAAACCATATACCTGACTGGAATTGCAAAGCATGGTCTCTGTATGGGGATATAAGTGCTCTGATGATGATGGTGGATAGAGTCTTACATATTTTCGGCCAACCACCTTTTATGATGACAAAAGATAACCAAGTGAAACAATAAGCATTGGGATTACTACGAATTAACCTGAAAGTTCTGATGTCATGTTTGGTACAAGATACAGACGGATATATAAATTACTGTCCAAGTGGAGAAAACTGTTCAATAAGTTCATTCAAATATGCCTGGATATTAAATATTTTGTTATGGCATTCAGTCAAATAAGTTAAACAAACCTAACATTTAAAAGTTATTTACATCAACTCCCATATGTTCAGAATAACATAATTTATTTCAAACTACACATCAATTTCAACAGAATGCAATACATTTAACCCGTATTAAGATGGCATATTTACAAGTTCATAACTTATACAACTCATACTGCAGCATAATCTGGAACAACAATAACGTGCTAAACAAACTAAGATGTGCAAGGGCATCCATCAAAAGATTTGTACCAAAATACACAAGAAACCATTAAGATCATGAGTGGAGAACAAAAGCCATGTGGTGAATGGGGACCAAAAGAGGCACAATCAAGGGTATCTTGGTGTTAGTGTCAGAAATGATGATAACCAGGATAAATAACACCACCGCATCTTGAAGAGGAAACCAACTATATCAGCACTATTGTGGTCACAGATAGAGAAGAGGGAGTTAGAACATGGTAAAAGTTGAAAAGGCTGAACAATTAACCCAAAAGAACTTGATAAAGCTAGGACTAAAGTCAGTTTCTTGGAAAAACCATCCTTGCCCAAATGATTCTTGTGGAGAGTCAGGACAATTCAATTCAGTTTCTAGAAAAAAAAAAAAAAACATCCTTACCTGATGATTCCAGTTTTCAAAACAAACTAAAAAATAAGCGGGAAAAAACTGAAAACGGTGAAATCAGATTGAATTTTCTGAAAAAGGAAAAAAGAAAAACTGAGCCAAATAAAATCAGATCCATAAGTATATATACAACTAGAACAACGAGCCATGAACTTCAACAATCTGGGGTTGACTAAACGGATCTTCTCAGAACTCTATGCATAACTATATAATTAACTATTCAGATTTTCTGAAAGTGGAGAACTATTTGTGGATGGGACTTACACTGTATTCATATATGTACAGACCATGTCAGTTTTTAAATTGAATTGGGTGAACAGGTTTTATTCCCAGAAAGATGAAGAATGTTTTAATTAATGTCTTGAGCAGCTTCGTCATTCCAACATTTTTTTAGATGTAAGGATTGGAGGAAAGTTATTATGGTGTAAAACAACCTTATACATAGATCAAATAATCCAGTCATATTATCCAAATGCTATATCTTCTGTCTCAGCAACAACAGGCTCCACACGTGCCAGTACTATGTTGATTACTAACATTAAATTAAGAACTCGAAATAATTTTGGTTATAGGATAAGTCTTAACCACTAACTGAATAGTGACAAGTTCCAAGGACTTCAATGTTAAAGAATACTGTAGGTATCCATTAATTTCTTTTCCATTATGTAAGTTATCTTAAATCTCATGGATTGGATTTGGGTCATTCTGCTAGTGATGTGTAGTTATTTCCCAAGGCAGGACAGGACACAACACTAATTATGGAGAAAGGCAATCAGAAAACATCCAATTGGACCCTAGTCCATGAACTGCTCCTCCTCAACCCCACCCACACTTTCCTCCTCACCCCCTCCATTTCCCCGCCTCCACAGGACCACCAGCAAGGAGCTCTTCCTCCTATCTGCTACCACATTGCCTTCCCATCAATTGACACCTCTCTATCCATCGCTGCCACCTCCTTGTCCCTCTTCTCAACCATCAACATTACCTTGCCTTCCATTAGCTTCCTTCGCTCATGAACCCTCTAGCTCCTCAGTCTTAAAGTCCATCCCTCACAAACACCAATATCCACTCTGCCCCCATTAAGACCTACACCTCTTCCCACAATGACCAAGAAGTTGTCCTCTTTGAGAAGCTCATGATCTGTTCTTGGTGATTTGTTCTCCATCTCTCAAAAACCATTCAGCCTCAACGTGGAGCAGTTCAACCCTACAGAAAACTTTTAATTAAATTTCCTCTTCCACCAGTGGGCGCTGTTACATCAACTTCCTATCTTATCTTTCTGACCCCCCAATCAGACTGATGATCTATTTAACGGATATTTTTTGTTTCATAAAGTTTTTAGGTATCAATCCGCATGTGATTCTCCTTGGAGATTTGAAGCAAGAATGATATTTATGATAGCATGAATCTTGATAGAGGAAGTTAGTGATAATGGTGACTAATGATATTGCATGGACGCAACCAAATCAAGTATATTGGAGCATAATTTGGATAGTATTGTCCTGAATAGATCTCAGATTTGGTCTCTAGTAGATTCTGCTTAGACTCGATCATCAAACTCTATCAGGTGGTTATTGATATGCAATGTCTTAAGCAACTTCAATATTTCTAGTTTGCTTCCTTGAGTGATAATTATATATGATTCAGCAACAAGCTATGTTTGAAAAAAGATATGTAATATTCAAATATATATCACTGGAAATTTCTAATAAATCATCAATTTTTTGAAAATTTAAACAAGTGTTTCCAAATCTACTAACTTCTAAAACATGGTCGAGCCCATATTAAGGCATATTAGCATTTAGCAACCAAACCATCCTGTTATGGACTAGTTCCTCGGTTCTCCAGTAAATCCAATTCAACCTTCATTGGTGGCAACCATAACATACCTACTAAACATCATGAACACCAGAAAGGCCAAAGCAGCAGGGTAACTTGCTGTGGATAGTCGAGTTTTCACATCAAGCAGCGAAGGACAAAAAATGGAAAAAAAGAATAAAGAACCTGATGGTGATTTCCAAGCATCTTTTTGCATTTATTGCTAACATATCAATATACCTGAGCAAAAATATTATGATGAGGATCATGGTGCAGTGGTGTAACTGTACCAAGTGGACCAAACCAGGCATTGAGAGAACGAAGTTCACCACCACCAGCAAAGCAATAGTCTGGAATCATTATGTCATCACGGAGCTCCCTTATCTTCCAGTTCAGTGGGGAAAGTTATTCAGCACCAATAACATTATTATATGGCATTAGAAATAGTATTATTAAGATACCTGATCAAACAAAGGATGCTGAGCTAGGTATGTTAAGTTGGAAGAGCAATTAGTTGATTGTGTCTTTTCAAGGAACTGAGAAAAGGTAATCAGCTCTTGCTTCCATTCAGAACATAGATAGTTCTTTCCCACCTAAAAGTGAAAGCAGCACCCTGGTTAAAAACTCTTAAATGACTCAAATATCTTCATTTGTGCTCAAAAGACAAATTATTTCTAGAACCTGCAACTTGAAATGATCTATTTATTACAAATAATACCTTAACCAGTTTAACTAATAAAATGTAGCACATATTGTAGTTAACTGCAAGTGTAGCATCCACGAATTAAATATCATCATCAAAATATAAATTTATCAATACTTCCAATATATTGGAAACTCATTTTTATAATTATTTAGAAAACTCTGAGATTTTAGCAAGTCACACTAAATGTCATGCTGTTTCACCTCATAGCTGTTTGTATACCCACTAGGAGAAAATAATAACTCATACTAAAATTTTCAGCAAGCATAATTATATTCATGCAAGAACTTCCTGTGATTTAACAAAAAAGATATCAAATCTGGAAGATATAGAAGCAAAGAATGAATGGACCTTAAGTTGTCTAATTAGCATGATAGGAATTTCAATGTGTATAAATTCATGTTCCTACTAGCAAGAAATAAAAGATGATATAAACTTGTAGTGAAATTAAAACAGTTCTGACCACAAGAACAAATTTATAACACTGGCAACAACAGAAGGCACGAACTTTGCAATCAAAGAATACTTCCATATTTTTATAAGGTGGAATGTATTTGTGCACAATGATACCAACAAGAGAAAATTAAGCCTTACGCTGTTCTTTAGTTGGTCTTAGTGCAAAACCATCCTTACATTGCAAAGTTTAAAAAATCAATGGAATCATAATATATGGGGTAAATCCATGAGTATCAACTAAACCTGTCCTTGTACTGGTAGCAATTGTGAATTTACTAGTAGCTACATTGAAAAATTGATGAGTCATAACATTTTAACTGTTCAGAAAGAGTAAACCCTAAACTTTTAGGTTTCAATCTCTTAGATTAAAAATTTTTTTAGTGCAAATGTAAGGTGAAGTTTATCGTTCATATGCAATTTGCTCTCACAATTTGAATGACATCAACAAAGCTTAAGGCTACTCACCTCGACAGGGATAGTTCGATCTCCTGCTACCCTTTTTAGATATTCCATGTCCTTCCACTTTGTTCGTGCAGGCCAGTGATCAATGCATCCACTGATTATAACTGGAGAATCCCGTAAAAAATAATCACATATAAATGTCTCCAAAGAGAGAGACAATTGTTTCTCAACTTTCTTACACGATAGTGATCTGTGTGGCAGGATGCACAGTGCCTACAAGAGAAGTTTGTAATATGATAAGATAATAATAGGTGGCTGTTAATAATCATTATCATTCAACTAAGCACAATTCTATATACATGAGAAAGAAATTCAACTGGAAAAAGATTTCAATAACACTAGCATGCAGGTAGTTAAAAAAGATGGATTGAATACAGAATTACAAACAAAGCTAAAACAAATGAAAATCATTTTAAAGAACAAAAACAAGAAATTAAGGGAATTAGATTTTAACAGAAAAAGAACTTTTTTCTTTGAATAAGGTTTGATCAGAGATATTGTTTATCAATTGGCAAAAAACATAATAATTCAGCTAGCTAACGCCTAAATCTTTTTCATCCATGATTCAAGTAAACGTCAGTTGCATAGGTCTCCAATATAGCATTCGCTTGAGTAATGCAAATCTTGGTATTAACCAGTGAAGACCAGATAGATCTTTCACCAATTAATTTACAGGTCATTACGATACTCTTTTGCCCATAATCTGGACAGAGTTGGTGGTTTGGAATACACAAATTAACAAAAAAAAATACAACCATAAGAAATTGGCAGCTAGAATGGTAGAAGCCTAGAAGTTAAGAACTAAACAAAAATAACATAGAATGGAATCAAATTCGCCAGGTGAAATAACATGGTTTGACAAATGAAGGTCAATACCAAGCATTCGAGCAACCGGGAAAAGCAATCACTAACATAAAGCAAGTTATATTAACAACATATTGGGAGGAGAAAAAAAATCCTACAACTATAATTAAAGAAGTTATTGTTATTTTTAGGAAATGAATCTCTAACCTCTGCCAAGTCTTGGTTCGCGGAGATCCCCTTTATCCACATGTCAGCACAACCATCGTCTACGGCCGCGTTCTCCACTCCCTTCTCCGCCATGATCCTCTCCACAGCAGCGTCGAGGTCGCGACGGAGGAGCGGGCCACCCATAATAAGCCCCATGTCAAGGGCGCGGAGGGCTTCCCGTCGGTCGCCAGCGCCGGCCCGGAGTTCCGCCACGTGGAAGCAGGCCATCGCATAGGCGTCTCGCCAAGCAGGGACGACCTCATGCCATGGGCCTGAGTGAAGCTGCTCCCACGCCATCTCCCGCGCCGCCTCTGCAGCCCGGAGGTCTCCGCCGGCCGCCTTCTCCGCCGAACTGACGTAGGCGAAGCCGCCCTCCTCGGTGATCTTCCTCAGCAGTGCAGCCCGGCGCTCTTCGTCGATCGCCATCGGCTTGTCCTTTTCCGCCTCCGTGGCGGCGCCGACGGTTCTCGCCTGAATGTGACGCAGAAAGCTAAAAGCGCAGGGGGCAGATATTTTTCCAGAACACCGAATCGGCGGGTTCTCCTGACCTTCACGGTAGGCTTACCCCCCCCCCCCCCCCCCCCCCCAGATAGCCTCGACTCGACTCGATCTTGACGGCATACATAATCACATGATGGAGGTCACACATTTGGTTTTCCACGGGTAGTTGTCGTAGACACGGCGACGCGTGTCTTACATTACACCGCCACGACAACTAAATGGGACCGGCCGCGCAAAAGATTCCGACAATTTACTGAACTGAGTTCAGATTTTTTTTTAATATTTAAAATATATATTCAATTTTATATTTATCAAAATAGATAATTATTTTTTATTATTTCCCAATCGATTACACCTAATTAATCATCAATCTGACTGTTAATTTTTTATCCATTATATATATATATTTTTAATGAATTCGTGATAAAATATCTTTAAAATATATCAATTTCAAAATCTTAATATTATTTAAATTTAAAAAATTAAAATTTTTTTGATGATATTAATGAGTAAGTATAACAAATTTAGGTTCTTTAATAAATTATGTCAAATTATTTCAATATTGTAAATCTTTTAAAAATTTATATCTCTCAATTTAAACTATGAAATATATGTCTAATTGTATGATTATATTCAAAATAATATAAGAAGTACAATAAATTAATTTGAAGTAATTCTAAGATATCTAAGGTCATCAATAAGTTTCAATAAAAATTTATTGATAATCCTACGGTGTCTAGAATTTTAAAATCTTGATATAATCTAAATCACGAGAATTCTAAAAACTCTTTGGTAGTGTTGGTGAGTAAGTAACATAGACCTAGATCTTTTAATGAGTTTACGTCAAATTATCTTAAGGTTATAAATGTTTCAAAAATTTACATCTCTCAATTTAGATTATGAAATTTAGATTTAAGGGCATGGTTACACTCGAGAGGCTCCCAGAAATATAATGATCATAATTTGAAGTTCCTAAAGTCATTAATAGATTTTTGACCAAAACTCATTAACGATTATAGAATTTTAAAACTTTGACATGATTTGAACATCAAGCATCTATTAAAATTCTTTCCATTGTGTTACATTTTTTAATGAGCTCATAAAAAATTATCTCAAAGTTACACCAATTTTAAAATATTGATATGGTTTAAATTAGAGAAATCTTAGTAACTCTTTAGTGGTATTGATAAGTAAGTATAACACGCTTAAGTCATTTAATAAGCTTATGTCAAATTATTTCAAGGTTGTGAAGCATTTAAAAATCTATATCTCTCAAGGTAACTATGGAATATAGGTATGGATTATGGTTATATATTCAGAATGATATATATAAGAAGTATAATGAACTTAATTTGAAGTATTTATTTTTTAGGTATCTAAGGTCATTAACAAGTTTTGATAAAAACTTATTGATAATCCTATAGTGTCTAAAAATTTAAAATCTTGAGATAGCCTAAACAAGAGAATTCTAGAAACTATTTAGTAGTGTTGGTGAGTAAGTATGGCAAGTCTATGTCCTTTAATGAGTTTGTGTCAAATTATCTCAATGTTATAAAGGTTTTAAAAATTCACATCTCTAAATTTAGATTATGAAATCTAGATTTAAAGGCAGAGTTACATTTAGGAGGTTCGCAGAAGTATAATGATTATAATTTGAAGTGATTCTGAAGTTCCTAAAGTCATTAGTAGATTTTGGCCAAAACTCATTGGTAGTCCTACAATATCTAGAATTTTAAAACCTTAATATGATTTGAACTAGAGGAGTCATATATAGGAACCCTTTGGTGATGTTAGTGAGTAAATATGACAAGTTTAAGCCCTTTAATGACCATGTGTCAAATTGTCTTAAAGTTGTAAAAATTTTAAAAACTCATAGCTCTCAATCTAAACTATGGAATTCAAGTTTGAGGGTATGGGTTACACTTAAAAGGCTTTTAAGAGTGTAATGGCCATAATTTAAAGTGATTTTGAAGTTTGTAAGGTCATCCTCAAATTTTAGTCAAAACTCACTAATGACTATACAATATCTAAAATTTTGACATGGTATGGACTAGGGGAATCTTAGGAACCCTTTGGTAGTATTAGTGACTAAGTATGATAGGTCTAGGCTCTTTAATGATCTTGTGTCAAATTGTCATGAGGTTAAGATTTCACCCACAACTTTCAATCTAAGCTATGGAATCCAAATCTGATGGCATAGTTATACTTAGAAGACTCTCAGGAGCATATTCATCCTATTTTGAAGCGATTTTGAAGTTCTTAAGACCATCAGTGAGTTTTGGCCAAAACTCGCTAATGACCTTAGGCACCTCAAAAACACTTCAAATTAAGTTCATTGCACTCCCTTTATTATCATGAGTGTAATCATGCCCTCAAACATGGATTTCATAACCTAGATAGAAAGTTATTTTTAAAATTGGCATAGCATTGAGATATTTTGTCATGAGCTCATTAAAAAGTTTAATGTACAATGGGCAGAATATTTAATAGTTGACTAATGAATTATGGGCAGTCGACTGCTAATAGAGGAGGGGTATGATGGGAAACAACTACGTATTTTGGTAAATATGAAAGTTGGGTTTGCATTTTAGATATTACGGAAACCTAGCTACACGATTCAATAATTTGTCATAATAGAAACATTGATAGCTACTGCGCTTCTACCCCAGCATTCTACAGGCACTATCTTAAACCAATAGAGAAATGAGCAAACATGCTTATAATAGTAAATTTAGAAACTCTCCTGTCATGCTCCGGGAGACGGCTGTCCGAGAAATTTCGACAGCATCTCCCCTGTAACAATTTACTTTCCCTGAATACAAATATAACGAGGCCTACATGGCCACAATAAGGCCTACACGGCCACAATCCACACATGTCAAAATAGATATTCAAGTACTAAACCATGTAAATAAAATCCATAACCAGTAATTATAACGTACACCACAAAAACTGAACATGTCTAAGAAAATCCCTACGACATAGACTAAGTTTTGACACAAATACTGAAATACATAGAAAACTAAAATTTCTTGTGTGCAAAAACAAATGGCTCAACAAGAAGGCTCAAGCACCGCGAGACCACCTCTATTTTCGGGTGACGATTTTCCATACTGGAAAACCAGGATGGAATGTCACCTGAAAACACAAGTAGAGATGTGGATCATCATCCAGACGGGACTCACAATCCCAACTGGTAATGATGGAAAACCACTCTCTTGCGAGCTCTGGGATACCGCCACGATGAAGAAAATCGAGGCAGATGCAAAAGCCACCCAGACGCTTCAATGTGGACTAACCAAGGAGGAGTTGAACCGAGTCGGCCCGATCAGCAGTGCCAAGGAGCTGTGGACCAAATTGATCGAACTTCACGAAGGCACTTCCGACACCAAGGTAAGCAAGCGTGACCTGCTGATTAATAAATTATATAATATTAAAATGCTAGAAGGAGAGTCGGCAAGCGGGCTACACGCGAGAATAAAGGACATTCTCAACGGACTACACTCGATAGGAGAACGCGTCGACAACCGCGATATTATAAGGTATGCACTCAAAGCCTTCCCTCGGAATACCTTGTGGGCATCAATGGTAGATGCCTACAAAGTTTCCAGGGATCTGAATAAAATTAAACTAGATGAATTATTTTCCGAATTTGAACTTCATGAACAATCTAATACGGAAGTGCAGGAGAAAGGTATCGCTTTAATTGCAGGTTCCGAGCCAAAAAGACGAAAAGTACCGGAAGAATCGGAATCATCGGACACCGACGGAAACGAGGATGTTACCACCGAACTGGTGAATCTTGTTCGCAAGATGTTCCGGAACAAACGCGGGATTCGCCGGTCGGAAATCAAAAAGGTCGTGAACACATCAAAGCAGCCAACCACCGGAAGAGAAGATTCGAAGTGCTACGGCTGCGGACGAAAGGGGCACTTCATCGCCGACTGCCCGCGAAAGGACCAAAAGAAGAAACGGAAGGTCCTAAAAGCAACGTGGGACGAATCATCATCCGAGGAGTCGGACGAAGAACCAACGAAGAGTTTCCTCGCGCTTCCGGCACAAGACAACCCGAATGAAAGCGACTACGACTCGGACGACGAAAGCCACGGATCCGTATCCGTTTCCGAAGGTTCGAAACCCACTGTAAGTCGACATAGATTATTCTCAATTATAATTAGTCTAAGTAAAAAATTAGCCAAGTCCGAGGCCGTGGGTGAATCGCTCCGAGAGGAGTTAGTACTCCTCAAAGAGAAAGTCAACCCTGAGTCACCGACTCCGAACGATTCGGTTGAGGATTCGACTCGAGTTCAACTCGAGGAAGAAAATGCTCAACTGAAAGCTCAAGTCGGTGAACTCAGACGATCGCTGGAAAAATTCACCTCCGGGTCCAAGTATCTGGATATGATGCTTGGATCGCAGAAGGCTGGATACAACCGATCGGGCATCGGATACGCGGCTAAACAAAGATCATTCATCGCACTCACACGTAGAAATCGAACACGAGTCCAAGCGTGGGTTCCGAAGTCCCGGCTGGTTAACCCAGTCGGACCGAACCAATTCTTGGTTCCTAAGGATCAGGTCCACTTGGTTCGACCAATCAAGGGACACGATCCCGGGGGAACCAAAACAACTTGTTTGATTTCTTGCATAACTTAGATTTATTTTCCTGTATTAGAAATTAGGCTAGTTTAAGGACCAACTACTTGATCAATTCTTGCCAACATAGTACCAGGGTGGGGCGAGATGATAGTACGTCAGGGAGGCTAGACAAAGTGGTCAAGAAGGGTAAGGAGTACCTGACTTGGTTCACGGAGTCGAACTGAACTGACCGAAGCTACCTCGCCACATCCTAGACTAGTTAGACCAAGGTTTTTCAATAAATCGATTAAGTCCATAATTTCTTGAATTGATTCTGTCTAGGAAGTGGTCGTTGCTCCGATAACCAAGAAGGCCCCTGTGCCTCGCCACAACCTGGGAATCAATTTTTGAAATGTGTACTTAATTGGTTGAAGGCTAAACCTGAATCTAACTCAAAATTGATCAAGTATAGATACCTTTCACAATAAACAAAGATAAAATTGAAATCATCTCACATTCAACCCATAGGTTAACTGATTGACCACTTAGACTGGGTGAGATGAATAGGTAATAAGTTAAAATAACCCAACAAACAAGTTTTCAAAATTAATCAAATCATAAAACTCAACATAATTCAATTATTGCAAGGATTGAGCCTCGGGGAGCCGTCCTTGCAATCAATTTAACTTAACAAGGATTGAGCCTCGGGGAGCCGTCCTTTGCAATCAATTTAACTTTAATAAGGAAGCCTCGGGGAAAATTAATTTAACTTCAAAATTTAATTAAACAAATTTTCAAAATTAATTAACTTCAAAATTTAATTAAAAATTTTTCAAAATTAATTAACTTCAAAATTTAATTAAACAAATTTTCAAAATTAATTAACTTCAAAATTTAATTAAACAAATTTTCAAAATTAATTAACTTCAAAATTTAATTAAATAAATTTTCAAAATTAATTAACTTCAAAATTTAATTAAACAAATTTTCAAAATTAATTAACTTCAAATTTAATTAAACAAATTTTCAAAATTAATTAACTTCAAAATTTAAAAAAATTTTCAAAATTAATTAACTTCAAAATTTAATTAAACAAATTTTCAAAATTAATTAACTTCAAAATTAATTAACTTCAAAATAATTAATTAAATTTAATTAAATAAATTTTTAAAATTAATTTTTCAAAATTTAATTTAATTTTTCAAAATTAATTAACTTCAAAATTTAATTAAACAAATTTTCAAATTTTTCAATTAATTTTTCAAAATTTAATTAAGTAAACAAAATTAATTTTCAAAATTTAATTAAACAATTTTTAAGATTAATTAACTTTAATCTAAACTCAACTCAGTTAATCAACCTTTTCAAAATAACAAATTAGACAATTCTTTAAAACCAAGATCCATAAAATCCAACTAAGTGTTTCTTAAATTTATAGGAACACAAGAAACTGGATAACTGGATGTTGGACAGCGGTTGCTCCAGACACATGACTGGAGATCAATCAAAATTCACCAAACTCAAGTTCAAAGACTTGGGAACCGTTGCATTCGGAAACAACGGAAAATTAAAGGTAATCGGATCAGGTAATATAAAATTAGACTCGAATTTTGAGATTAGGAAAGTTTTGCTAGTTGACAAATTTGAATTCAATTTACTTAGCATAAGTCAGCTGTGTGACTCAGGTTACACAGTTAGGTTTACCAAATCTAAATGTCTACTAGAAAACATAGAAAACCCAGAAATCAAATTAACTGGGATTAGGAAAAATAACATATATAACATTGACCTACCCTCATCCTCACTCAAGTGTTTACTAACACAACAAGAGGAAACTAGGTTGTGGCACAGAAGATTGGGTCACACTCATGTTAGACTTATTTCAAAAATAAGGCGGAAACCAATACTGCTTAGTAATAATTGACGATTATTCAAGATTCACCTGGGTAAAATTCTTGAAAACTAAAGATGAAACATATGAAAAATTTACAACACTATGTAAATTATTAGAAAATGAAAAAGACTTAAAAATAAAAAGAATTCGAAGTGATCATGGTGGTGAATTTGAAAATGCCAAATTCATAAAATTCTGTCAAGACAATGGCTACCACCATGAATTTTCGTGTCCAAGAACACCACAACAAAACGGAATAGTAGAACGAAAAAATAGAACTCTACAAGAAGCCGCACGCACAATGTTAAATGAATATAGGCTAGCAAACAAATTTTGGGCTGAGGCAATAAGCACAGCTTGCTATATTCAAAATAGAGTCCTGATTAATAAAAGACACAATAAAACAGCCTATGAAATATTTAATAATAAAATACCAAACTTAAATTACCTTAAAGTATTTGGATGTAAAGTACATATATTAAATACTAAAGACTACTTAGGAAAATTTACATCTAAAACCAGTCCTGGAATATTCTTAGGATATTCATTAACCAGTAGAGCCTACAGAATATATAACAAAGACACATTAAAAGTAGAAGAAACTACTAATGTAATATTTGACGAAGAAAATACAAATACAATTAATTATGATGATATAATAAAATTTAATAATCAGAATAATTCAACTAATACAAAAGATCAAGAAGATGAAGAAATTAGGATAATTAACAACAACAATAGAACTGAACCTGAATCTGATAGGACTGAACCTGACCCAAGTAGAACAACTCAAGCACCTAGACTTAGGGCAAGTCACCCACCTGACCAAATCTTGGGTGATCCATCCTTAGGCGTGAGGACCAGATCCGCCTATAGGAACCTAAGTCAAATAGCCTTAATTTCCAAAATGGAACCCAAAGTCATAGAAGAAGCATTGTCAGATCCTGACTGGATCATAGCAATGCAAGAAGAGTTAGCCCAATTTGAAAGAAATCAAGTGTGGGACTTAGTTCCTAAACCTGAAAACAAATCAATTATAGAAACTAAATGGGTATTTAGAAATAAAACAGACGATAAGGGTGAAGTAGTTAGAAACAAAGCCAGACTAGTAGCCAAAGGGTTCAGTCAAGTAGAGGGACTTGACTATGACGAAACCTATGCACCCGTAGCTAGACTTGAATCCATACGAATGTTGTTAGCCTATGCGGCACATAAAGGATTCAAGCTCTATCAAATGGACGTTAAGTCCGCATTCCTAAACGGGTTTATAAAAGAAGAAGTCTATGTAGGACAACCACCAGGGTTTGAAGACAAAGACCACCCTGAATATGTTTTCAAACTAAAGAAAGCCCTTTATGACTGAAACAAGCTCCTAGAGCTTGGTATGAAAGGCTTTCTTACCTAGTAACTAAAGGGTTCCAACAAGGACAGATAGACCCATCCCTATTTGTGAAAAATATAGAAAAGGACTTCTTCATAGCCCAAATCTATGTAGATGACATAATTTTTGGTTCAACCAACTCAAAATATTTAAAAGAATTCATAAATCTAATGAAAAATGAATTTGAAATGAGTTGGGTAGGTGAACTTCACTTTTTCCTAGGACTTCAAATCAAACAAACCAAAGATGGAAATTACATATATCAAAGTAAGTATGCTAAAGATTTAATTTTTAAATTTGGGATGGAACACTCAAAAGAAATAAACACACCAATTGCAACAAATTGTAACATAGATAGTGACCCAAGTGGAAAACAAGTAGACTTAAAATACTATAGGAGTATAATTGGGAGTCTACTATACCTAACTGCAAGTCGACCTGATATATTATTTGCAGTAGGTATATGTGCTAGGTACCAAGCAAATGCTAAAGAATCACACTTAACCGCAGTTAAGAGAATACTAAGATACATCAAAGGAACCTTAACTGTGGGAATGTGGTACCCTAGGAATAACAACTTTGACCTAGTTGGATATTCAGACTCAGATTATGCCGGTTGCAAACTAGATCGCAAAAGTACAAGCGGTGGATGCCAGTTCTTGGGTCCCTGTCTAGTTAGCTGGTGCAGTAGAAAGCAACACTGTGTTGCACTGTCTACAACTGAAGCTGAATACATTGCCCTAGGTGAATGTGTTGCACAACTCCTTTGGATGATGCACACATTAACGGACTTTAACTTAGAATACAAAAACACAAAAGTATTAATTGACAACATAAGTTCAATCAATCTAACAAAAAACCCAGTGCACCATTCACGGACCAAACATATAGAAGTTAAACATCACTTTATACGCGATCATGTTGCTAAGGGAGAAATTGTACTCGACTACGTCGAGTCAAAGTCAAACTTAGCCGACATCTTTACTAAACCTTTACCTGAATCCGAGTTTAGCATACTTAGAAGAAAACTAGGTTTATGTTTAGTAGAGTAGGAAAAAGAAATTTGTTTTCAAAAATTCATGCTTTTCAAATCTATTATTAGTATATTTCAAAATGGATTTTCAAAATTACTAAGTATGTTTTTAAAATTATTTCTTTTAAGCTTTATTTTCAAAGATAAGTAAATGGAGATTTTGCCTTAGACTAGATGCAAACCCCCTAGAAAGCATGTACCTATAGATCTAGGTGGACATCTCACAAAGCACACTAGATACCTTGATTGTGATTGCTAAACTTAGAACGGTGTGAGATGTATAGGCCTCTAGTCTAAGCAAAACAGATGCTTTAAGTCAGTGCATCAAACCAAAAAGCTTAGACTCTAATTTCAATTGATCAAGTTAAGTGTCCCAAAATAAAAAGACAATCTTTTAAGTTGGGATCAAACACTTATACTTGGCTAACTGGGTCAAGCTACTACTTTCTAGTAGATAGCTAAAACCTAAGTTGGACACTCGCCCCAAAGGAAAATTTTTTTTGTCTAACTATATTTATTATCTATTAAGCTTGGACTCAACCCAATAGAACCAAATAATTTTTGATTATGTCAAAGGGGGAGAGAATTGAGGTTCAAGTTAGAATTTTTTTTTTGAAGTTGAATATTTTCAAGTTAAAATTTTTTTCAAAAAAAAGCCTAAGTTACTTGAAAAAGGGGGAGTGAAGGATTCAGGGGGAGTAACTCACATGCACTGTCATACATGTTTAATACTTGTGTTATTTTGATGCATGTTGTATTTATCTTGGTTTATAAAAATTGTGATTTGTAACTTAACTTGAAACCTTAAGTTGCCATAATCAAAAAGGGGGAGATTGTTAGTGCAGGAAGCACTAGCAGATCGAACCTGAGTTTTGATTATGGAACTAGGATCAAGTTAAGTATGTGGTTTGGCTAACCAGGTTGAATTGAGCTTGCAGAAAACAGGTTAAGTCCTAGTGCTGCTAGGCATGAAGTCTTGGCAGAGTCAAAGTGCACCAGGCAGAAGTCTGGACTTGGTCAGGAGGACCAAGTTGCAGAAGGCTGGACTTGGTCAGGAGGACCAAGTTGCAGCAGAAGAATGGACTGATCAGGAGGATCAGTTGCATTACAAGTCCTGGGGGGCAACGACAGAGCCGAGCACAAGTCCAACGGGTCAGGAGGACTCGGTTGGCATCAGGTAAATTCTCCCGAGGGAGTGGGTGAGGACGCGTTCCTACGAGGAACAGTAGGCGTCGGTCTAACCCAGGATCTCACCGGAGATCCGAAGTTAAGACTCGGAGTTGGTTCGGTGAACCGACTCAAATACTTTACATGTTATTTGTGAGCTAACTTTTGTGCAGGAAGAAAATCCGACGAATGCTTAACTCCGGCCGAAAAATTGATTTTTCGGGTCTGGAGTCGACCCAGATGGGTTCTGGAGTCGACTCCAGCCGAGTCAGCCGAAATCCGGAGTCAGCGCGTCGAGTTTTCTGCCAAATCAGCCTGGAGTCGACTCAGGTGAGCTTTTGAGTCGACTCAAGGTCAAAACTTATCGCCGCTGCCGCCACCGCGACTGGAGTCGACCCAGAACGAGATCAGAGTCGACTCAGGAGGGATAAGCGACGAAGCCGATCAAGTTTTATCTGCCACGCGCGCTGGAGTCGACCCAGATCGCTATCTGAGTCGACTCAGGTCGACTATATAAGCAGTCCGCGACCTGCAGCCGAGACACACCATTCCAAAGCTTCCAAACTCCGTTCCCGCGACTCCCGTGACTTCCAACTTCGACGTCGGTGCTGTGCCTGCTTCAAGCTACTGTTCCGAACACCGAGACGCCGAAATCAAACTCCGGGGAGCGAAAGTTTGGTAACGAAAACTTAAGTTGTAATTCAATTCTGTTTATACTTTGTACTCAAGTTTTGTAATCGGATTTTCGATATACTTGCTGCCGGAAAGGGGCAAGTATCTTAGTGGATTGCCCAACGTAAACGGTCAAGGACCGTGGGCCTTGGAGTAGCAGCGTTGCGCTGTGAACCAAGTAAAAATAAACGTGTCAATATCTTTTACTTTTCTCTCTGTTTTTGCTTCCGCGTAAATTGTTTAATTGCTTCCGCTTTCGCACTCGAAGTTTTTCGAAAAATTGAAAAGCGTGCAAACACGCTATTCACCCCCCCTCTAGCGTGTTTTCGATCCTACATTAGAAATTCTCCTATCACGCTCCGGGAGACGGCTGTCAGAATCTCGCAAGCATATTCCCCTGTAACAATTTACTTTCCCTGAATACAAATATAACGAGGCCTACATGGCCACAATAAGGCCTACACGGCCATAATCCACACATGTCAAAATAGATATTCAAGTACTAAACCATGTAAATAAAATCCATAACCAGTAATTATAACGTACACCACAAAAACTGAACATGTCTTAAGAAAATCCCTACGACATAGACTAAGTTTTGACACAAATACTGAAATACATAGAAAACTAAAAATGGTCGAGGTCAACTCGACAGTATGCACATGATGCAATGACATAGTCACCCCTGACACTAGTCAGCCACCGTCACAGGCAATCGTGAGGTCGAGTGGATAGGGCTATGACAACTATGTACTCTGCCATCACTGCTCCTGTGTGATCGAGTGGACAGGATGCTGGCGGAGTACACCTATCCTCCTACCCCAAATCATATGGGGGAGCAATGCTCTCATCTCCTCGTCTCATAGTACGAAGGAGGGATCCCTGTAATGCTATCACGCTACGGCACTACTACCTCTGATGTGGTCGAGCGGAGCCCTGACAGAGTGACTGCACACACTCTCCTAATCTACCACTAACCTGTGAGTGGCAGGGTGTGCAGATCATGTAACTAGCGACGGACTCAGACTACAAAGGAGCCGATGATCGCTAGCATGCAATCATGCAAGGATGATACATGACACTAATGCGTGTAAAATGACCAATCTATGACAGTAAAGAAATAGTATATCACTACATATATGCAATATGACAAGTAAACAAGTTGCAAGTAGAGAGACATACAATATGACTATGTAGTGACATATCAGGCAGTGGTAAAAACATGAAAATTACTACTAGCAATAGCAGAAATCATACACATCAAAAAGACATATCTAAAAGATAAGTCGAGATATCCGCCTTCCGAATGTAGTCGGTGTCCGAAAAGAAATCCTCCGTCCAAATGTCTGGTAGCAAATCAATGTCCTGTACCCATTTTCCTTGGTTATCAGCTTTATAGAATTTAGTGAAAACTGTTTAAAACCATATCTCTATAAATTAAATCAAATATAAAGTTTTCCTATTCAATTCTTCCTTGTGACATTTAAATATCCTATTTAAGTTTCCCATGCCAAATTTAACTATGTTCATATTATATATTTCCACATTAACTGTAAATTCCTATGAAAGAAACAAAGCATGGTGCTAGTCTGACAACTGTTTTACTAATAAACCTTATCTGATTAACCCAAATTAATCTAACTCTAATTAACCCTATTTAACCAATTAAACTAATCTTGATAAAGCAACCTATAACCTCAAATTTCAGATTAGGAATCAGCAATAGTTGAAGAACAAGCACATAGGAGAGAGATTAGCAACATTTAATTCTGATCATGGAGTTTACTAAGGGATTCTTCCAATCCCTTTTTATTCAGTTGCTATTGGGAATAAGCCTAAAGTTGTTGCTGTTCAATCAAGTTCATTCCTTTTCCTTACCAAACTGTTGGCATGCAAAACTGAAAGGATAAAAATTCCATTGCTACATTGCATGAGACTTCGAAAAATTGATTGAATAATTAGAACGTGGTTTGATTTTCTTTATCTGTTTGGTTGTAAGATATAACAAACAACGAAGTGGAAATTTCGAGAAGGACAAATAACGAGCAAAAAGGCTCACCTCCAAATCTGATCCAAGCCCTTGCCCTAAACCAACTTCGGAGATTACCTGAGCACCAACGGCACCAATGTGCAGCCTTCCGAACTCAACCCCCGGTTTTGGAGTCACCGGCAGTGGGGTCAGTTTTGATCAGGGAAGGAGGGTAGTGGCGGCGTTGCGTGAGACGACAGCGGCTAGGGCACGGATGAGGAAAGAAAAAAAATGAAATAGAGGAGTAGGGAGGGGCGAAGTCGTGGCAGGTCCGAAGGAGAAGGGTTGCGGCGAGGGAGAAGAAGAAGAAGGAGAGGAGGAGGAGGAGAGGCTGGGTGAGCGTGGAAGAGGAGGAGAGGAGTCGGCGGCGGAAGCAAATCGCAAAAGGGGGGAGGCGGGGTGTAAAAAGAGGCTTAACGGATTCCTAAAGGGTTTAGGGTTTTAAACCCGAAACCCATTAATCCTTTTTTTTAAATACCGTACTTCACACTCCTACCTTATTCTACCTTATTGATATCTCGGATAATAGTCCCTTCTAGCTCGGTAGAATCAATTACATGGCCCAACACACGTAGCGCTAGCACTCCTCTTGGCTCGGTGGAATCTGAGCACCTCCCCTAATGATGACCACGCGACTTAGTGGCCCAAGTACCTCTACTCACATTCTCAAGGCTCGGTAGCCCGAGTCCTTTCCTTATTCTCCAAAGCATTTAGTGACTCAAATACTTGGACCCTCTGAGTACCTTACTCAACTTGGTAGCTCATGCCCCTGATATAACCCTCTTGGTCACTTTATGAGTGGGACTCTATTTTTTGAGTACTTCCGACTTCACCTCTTTTATTTTCCCCACCCCCACCTTACCATGGGGGCCTATGTATCATCACACCTTGGTTGGGCTAAGTGTTAGTGCAGGGAGCACTAGTCTACCTTTAAGGTTTTGATGTTTGATAATATACCTAGGTCTAATCAGTTTGACTAAGAGTTAATCTAAATAAGGCATGATGTTTGGATATAAATAAAGTCTAATCAGGTCAAAGTTGACCAGGAGATTAGCGAAAAGTCTTATTCAATTGGACCGGACAAAATGTCTTAGTTAGAGGCTAGACAAGAGAAGTCTTAATTGGAGGCTGGGTAAGAGAAGTCCAAGTTAGAGACTAAGTAGGAGAAGTCCTAACTAGTACCTAGGTAAGAGAAGTCCTAGCTAGAAGCTAGGTAGGAGAAGTCCTAACTGAAGGTCAGATAGAGGAAGTCCTGGTGAGTGAAGATGGGTAGAAAGTCCTGGTGAGTGAAGTTGGATAGGAAGTCCTAACTGGAAGTTAGGCAAGGAAAAGTCCAAGCAAGTCAAGAATGACCAGATGTTTGACTGGTAAAAAGTCTACTAAGTGACTAGTTCTAATCGGAGATTAGACATGGATAAGTCTAGTAGGTTAAACATATAGGGTTAGGTTTAGGTAAGCCTAGTAGGTCAGACAGACTATAGTTAGGCTTAAATTCCTTGTTTGTGTGTATATTTATCTTGCAGAAACTAAGAGCTGGAAGAAAGACTGAGGAAGCATAAGAGGAGCAAACAGAAATAGTCGAACTTGTTGGGTTGCAATGGTACAAAAATAGTCTCACATCTAAAACACATTGAAAAAATCATGAATTTAAAAGGATGGAAGATATCTCCATTGGGATGAGGTCTTTTGGGGAGAGCCCAAGAACAAAGTCATGAGGGCTTAGGCCCAAAGTGGGCAATATCATGCCATTGTTAAGATATTTTGATTCCATCAGTACTAACAAATAGTATCAGAGCGAGGCCGCTCTTCACCGGACTAACCGCTGAAAGAGCCATGATCCAGATCTAACCATGTGGATTGAACTATAAAATAAAGGAAGTGGGTGCTCCCGTATCTGAATCAAGAGGACCAGACACTAGGCAGAAAGTTCTAGTTGCAGCTAGGCAAGAAGTCCTAGTAGGTCAGGAGGACCGAGGGGCAGAAAGTTCTAGTTGCGGCTAGGCAGAAAGTCCTAGTAGGTCGGGTGGATTGAGGGGCAGGAAGTCCTAGTAGGTCGGGTGGACCGAGGGACAGAAAGTCCTGGTGGGTCGAGGATTTGGACATCAAACGGAGGCTTTCCATTTGAGGGGGGCCTGTGGTCCTTTGTTTGAGGGGGGTTTGTTGAGTTGCAAGGGTGCAAACATAGTTCTACATCTAAAACACATGGAAAAGATCATGAGTTTAAAAGGATAGAAGATATCTCCATTGGGATGAGGCCTTTTGGGAGAGCCCAAGAACAAAGCCATGAGGGCTTAGGCCCAAAGTGAACAATATTATGTCATTGTGAAGATATTTTAATTCCATCAGTACTAACAGAACCAAGCCAGAGTCAACTTAGGTTAATCCTGAGTTGACTGGATTCGGGCACCCGAATCATGCCCCTAGTGCCCGGAGCGTTCATGCGCCCTTGGTTGGTCTAGGTGCCCAAATAAAGTGGAATTGGCTCCTATAAAGACCAATAGAATCGGATCAGTTCGAGGTGTCCGGAAAGGGATCTAGGGGCTCAAAAATGTCTTTATAAGGCCCCGCCTACATCTAGCACAAGAGAATAACTCTAATTGCTATAACTCTTCATCCTGCGGTGCTGTTGACGTAACAACATCCTGCTCCTGCAATCAGAGAAGCTCCAGGAAGGGTGCGCTGCGCTCAAGACTTCCAGATTGGCCAACTCAAGAGTATTTACTTATTTTATTCTTACCTTCTTTTGTACGTTGATCTTTATATTATTATTGTACTATAAGATGAGTTTCTCCACCTCTGAAAAAGTTTCAAAAAAGAAACCATTAGTGGATGAGCATCTTTCTGTACATAGACCTTAGGTGTTCTAACTTGGGGGGTTAGGAACCAAGTAAAAAATCTGCAAGTCCCCTATGTTGTTATTTAATTCCGCTGTAAGTATATTTGACAGAACGAACGAAAGCGATGAGCGCTATTCACCCCCTCTAGAACACATTGGTCTTACACTAAGGAATCAAGTTAACCTAGTGCATGGCAAGTTCCCAGGCAAAAGCAGGCCCTGCACGATGAAATCCCAAAGCAAGATAAGTCTAAAATTAAACCCAAAACTATACAAACTTATATCACATAAACTTAATGTTAGATTTGAGAGGTGTCTAAAGGCAATCGCCTTACGGTTATATTATTTATTAGATAAATATCAATTTACTATTTGAGTACATATGTTCTATACGTTTGATTGGATCGTAAACTGATTTACTGAATGTCTGCAATATGATTCATAGCATGAGAGAATTTATAATTGGATCATAACTAGTGAGCATCTCTACATGTGTAATTATGAATGTATTGAAATTATCTCTACTCGAGGAATTGATGAGCATGAACGTTATCGATTCTATAGAGACTAGCATGTTTTGAACTCCTTAGTTAGCAAGCAGCTGATCTCACTAGCTGGAGACATTGGATGTTGAGAGTTAAACATGAATGTTGATTAATGGTAACCAGTTCATTGAAGTAATCTACCATGAGACTTCATATAGTTACAGGGATTAGAATCAAATGGAACCTTGACCTCGTGTCCTCGGTGGAAGATGCGATCAGAATTCTGCCCGGCATCCCGTGTCGGACTCTGGTGGATGTGAATGGACAGGGAGTTCCGCTGGAGCGAACCACCCACGACGGAGCTCACTATTGTATGGGGTACTGCCGGCCACCATCGTTGGAGCGAACCACCCACAGCGACTGAAGCACGACCAGAGGGGTGAAGAGAAGCAAGTGCCGAAGCGAACCACCCACGGCGAAGTTGGGATTGTCCCGGTGTAATGCGCGTGTTCTCACGTTTCAAAAACGTGTGCAGCGGAAATATATAAATAATTACTGCTAATTATTAAACAACACACGCATGCATAAGCATGTAATAACAACGTACAAGGCATGGTAAGAAATTAAAATTTTATAGAATAGTAAATTATTCTATGTGTACCTTTTCGATGACGATTGAGCGGTGTTGATATCAATCGAGCGGTCCTCATCCGAGTCTCGCCTCTACTGGTGATCCACGCCAAACTCCTGTCTAAACGGCTTCGGAAGTAACGAGTCACGTCATCATCTTCGATACTAGCCGATGATCGATGACAATCGAATCAAGAGAAGCCTTATTCCGGAAACCACGCAATAACGTTTGTCGCGATCATTCCGGGGCTTTCTAACTATCACCGAAAATCATAATTCTAATATAGTTTCGATGATCAACCTTTGATCGTCGAATTAGGACAAACAACAGAAAACCTTTTCGATAATGATGGAATACTCTTCGATCGCTTCACAAGCTCTCGGCAACAATAAAACCCGATAACAAAACATTACGGTTAAACCCTAACTTTCGGTAGTGCCTTGTGACCGTTATTCCGATAGCTTGCAGGAAAGGAAAACAAACAAACACTTTTCTTCCTCTCCCATACAACCACGGCATCAGAACACATACAAGAATAATGAAAATTAGGGTTTCCCAATTTCATCATCTCCTCACCCACATGGCTTCCTCTTCCAACAGACTTCCTCTTCCTTGGAGCAAAACCAGAATACAGCGACGATGCAGAGATGGTGATCACCCTGAAAACAGAGTGTCCATGGGATAGGGCTCATGGCCTCATGCATCTCCGACGATCGGCTCTGGGTGGAGACGGTCGGCGTCACCGTTTGGTTGCGGAGCAAGAAAACAAGGCCGGAACATATAAGGAAACAGAGGATGCGTCGGCAGCTATCACGCGCGGCTCCTCTCTTGCTGATTCCATCCATTCACCACCAAAGAAGGTGGCGGCAGGCGAGGGAGCGACACCGGCATGGAGGCTAGGGTTTTGGCTTCCTCAGGCGGACGACAGGCGGCCGCCAACTATTTCCTTCTCGCGCGACAGAAATCGAATCCGGCGGTAGGCCAAGGAGCAGCACCGACAGGACTCCTCGCCACTCATCACTGTTGTTCCCCGGGTTCAACTCCCCGTTCCTTCACACACCCGACGGGACCGTAGTCGGACGGAGGCCGACAACGCCAGCGCACACACGGGGAAGGCAAGAACAGGGGAAAAATCGCACGAGGAGAAGACCATCAGCAGGGAAAAATCAAGATGCAAGCTTATAAAGGTAAGCTACAATGCGGCTAATTAAAACCTTAGTTTAGATGAGTGAACCGGTGGAATAAGAAGTGAACCGGATCAATTGAAAAATCCTAACACTATAGTAAATCGGATTTATCTTTGGTTCGCTTGGTTCACTAATCAAATGAATTCCGATTTAACCCAAACTAGTTTTACTCATTTTGTCTTCTCAAGATGAAGCTTCTCATTACATTCATTTTGTCAAAATCTCTTCCATCATGAACTAAATCAAGTTGGTTCAAATTTGATTCAAAATTGAATCATTTGGTTCACTAACCAAACGACATCTGATTTGAATGAAATCAGTTTCACTCATTTCATTTTCGTAAGATGAATTCCATCATATTGTCCTTTGTCTAGTCCAACCAGACTTTATTTCTCTCATTCTGAGAATCCAATTCTCAAATTTATTTTAAATCCTTCAGAGAATTTGTAGTGCATGTAACCCAATAGATTCCTGGTTATGTTGACCGTCCATAATTAACCATTAATTATGAAATAATTATGATTGGTACCTAGTAGTACATCATAATCCCCAATTAATCGAAAAATCAACGATTGATTCCAGAACATTTTCTAAACCCTTCAGCAGCTCCACTGATTCGTGTATCATTCCTTTCACCGTCTTATACCCGCTTGGTTCAGGACATGGTCTATGTGTCGGTCCCCACTAGGCTGACTACGTCACACCTAGTCCAAACTGCTTTCTTGTCCCGTGGATTCAAGTTACTTGTACATGTGTCCATGAGTACCCGTACTCTTAACATGTAATGCTTTGGCCAAAGCCTTTTATTAATAATCCTGAAAAGCGGCCGTAAGGTATATGTCTCCTTTTTCAAGGAGCGGTGAATCCTCTGTGGGCTATTCAAACACCTTCAGACACTTCGTCTTATACCCAATCATCTTAGATCCACACCTCTTCAGAGATGCTTGCTTAAGATATTAAAGTATAAGCCTCCGTGACCAAGGTGACTTAAACACCGCAAGTCAAAGGAAACTCACACTTAAGCTGCATTGAGATCTTCATTGACATATATGTATCGAACCATATGAAGTCTCAAAATAAGTCACTGCAATGAACCGGTTACCTTTAACCAGCATCCACGTTTAACTCTCAACATCCAATGTCTCTAGTAGTGAGATTGACTGCTTGGTTAACCAAGGAGTCTGACATGCTAGTCTCAACAGAATCAATGACGTCCATGCTCATCAATTCCTCGACTAGCAATAATTCTAATACATTCATAATTACACGTGTAGAGATGCTCACTAGTCGTGATCTAATCACAAATTCTCTCACGCTATGAATCGTATTGCGGACATTCAGTATTTGAGTTTAAGATCTAATCAAACACATATGGAATATGCACTCAAATAGTGAATTGTTATTTATCCAATAAATAGTATAACCATAAGGCAATCGCCTTAGGACACCTCTCAAATCTAACAGGCGAGTCCCGTACGGGTATGTCAGCGCTCGTCGACTTTCATGGATGTCGGTCGCCACTCGTGTGCTGATCGGAGAGGAAGAAGATGATCGGAGAAGGCGGTGGATGGGTGGGAACTCGGCAGATTGGTGAGGCGAAGGAAGAAAATCACGCTGGAGAGGAAATGAGAAGCTACAGTGATTCCCTAATCGTGGTCGAGCCCCCTTCGAGATAAACCCTAATTAGCCCTTTTAACACTACAACAAACTTGACTTTCCACAACACGTCATTAACGACACACATCTATAGTGTGCTGTTAATAATACTTTTTACAGCGCACATAATTAAGTGCGCTGCAGGTAATATATTATATTTTAAAATTAACAACGTGCGTATAATCGTACGCTGTGAATAGTATTTTTTACAACGTTCAAAAATTCTGCGCTGTTAACAGAGGGTTAAAAAATAGTATTAGCAACGCGAATAGAGAATACGTTGTTAAAAATATATTAAAAAAAGGATATAATTTTTTCGCTGCCTCCCTTTACACGCACCGCACCTATTCCTCGCCTTTTCGCGATTTAGGTTTCCTCAACTCTTCTTTCGCGACCGCACTGTTCCTCGCCTTTGTTCTTTCGCGACCGCATTCTTCGCCTAACTCTCTCGCCGCCCTAGATCTCCCGCCCGTTCTCTGGCTGCCCTAGATCTCCCGACCAGCTCGCTCGCCGCCCAGCTCTCTCGGCGCCCAACTCTCTCGCCGCCCAGCTCGCTCGCCGCCCAAATCTCTCGCCGCCCTAGATCTCCCGCCCAGCTCGCTCGCCGGCGCGGTTTCATGAGATTCCGCGCTCACCGACCGACGACCAGTGCTCGCTCAGCCGACTGTCACTCCTCCTGTGCTCGCCCAACCGTCGAGGTCTCCTCCAGAGCTCGCTGCTCGGCCGCCCGCCTGGCCATCAATCCGCAGTGCCTATTCCCTCCCTTTGCAGCAGCAAGCAGAGGTAAGATGATGTGTTTACTTGTGTGTTTGAGGTTTTAATTTTAATTGAGTGAAACTGAGAATTGATGATGGTTTTAGCATCTGTCGAGACTCGGATTCCTTCTAGGCATAGTCCATTTCATTTCAGGAATAGCCTATCTCTTTGCTCCGTGCTTATTTCTATTATGAAGTTTAGTGCAATGGAAAACAAACAAATTTACAACAAATAGATAAGAATAAACAAACAAAATTATTTAATGTGGTTTCGTAGGCCTATGCTCCAACTCTATGACCTATGATTTGTTAGTGGATCATCTCTTGAAGTCCACTATCTTTTCTCCTTCTTGGCAAACAACTAGAGTTCGAGAAACC
>NC_133871.1:983862-1038074 GCF_044706935.1 Curcuma longa
GATTAGCAACATTTAATTCTGATCATGGAGTTTACTAAGGGGTTCTTCCAATCCCTTTTTATTCAGTTGCTATTGGGAATAAGCCTAAAGTTGTTGCTGTTCAATCAAGTTCATTCCTTTTCCTTACCAAACTGTTGGCATGCAAAACTGAAAGGATAAAAATTCCATTGCTACATTGCATGAGACTTCGAAAAATTGATTGAATAATTAGAACATGGTTTGATTTTCTTTATCTGTTTGGTTGTAAGATATAACAAACAACGAAGTGGAAATTTCGAGAAGGACAAATAACGAGCAAAAAGGCTCACCTCCAAATCTGATCCAAGCCCTTGCCCTAAACCAACTTCGGAGATTACCTGAGCACCAACGGCACCAATGTGCAGCCTTCCGAACTCAACCCCCGGTTTTGGGGTCACCGGCAGTGGGGTCAGTTTTGATCAGGGAAGGAGGGTAGCGGCGGCGTCGCGTGAGACGACAGCGGCTAGGGCACGGATGAGGAGAGAAAAAAAATGAAATGGAGGAGTAGGGAGGGGCGAAGTCGTGGCAGGTCCGAAGGAGAAGGGTTGCGGCGAGGGAGAAGAAGAAGAAGGAGAGGAGGAGGAGGAGAGGCTGGGTGAGCGTGGAAGAGGAGGAGAGGAGTCGGCGGCGGAAGCAAATCGCAAAAGGGGGGAGGCGGGGTGTAAAAAGAGGCTTAACGGATTCCTAAAGGGTTTAGGGTTTTAAACCCGAAACCCATTAATCCTTTTTTTTAAATACCGTACTTCACACTCCTACCTTATTCTACCTTATTGATATCTCGGATAATAGTCCCTTCTAGCTCGGTAGAATCAATTACATGGCCCAAGACACACGTAGCGCTAGCACTCCTCTTGGCTCGGTGGAATCTGAGCACCTCCCCTAATGATGACCACGCGACTTAGTGGCCCAAGTACCTCTATCACATTCTCAAGGCTCGGTAGCCCCGTCCTTTCCTCTCTCCAAACCATTTAGTGACTCAAATACTTGGACCCTCTGAGTACCTTACTCAACTTGGTAGCTCATGCCCCTGATATAACCCTCTTGGTCACTTTATGTGTGGGACTCTATTTTTTGAGTACTTTCGACTTCACCTCTTTTATTTTACCAGCCCCCGCCTTTACCATAGAGTATGTGCTCATCACACCTTGGTTGGGCTAAGTGTTAGTGCAGGGAGCACTAGTCTACCTTTAAGGTTTTGATGTTTGATAATATACCTAGGTCTAATCAGTTTGACTAAGAGTTAATCTAAATAAGGCATGATGTTTGGATATAAATAAAGTCTAATCAGGTCAAAGTTGACCAGGAGATTAGCAAAAAGTCTTATTCAATTGGACCGGACAAAAAGTCTTAGTTAGAGGCTAGATAAGAAAAGTCATAATTAGAGGCTGGGTAAGAGAAGTCCAAGTTGGAGGCTAAGTAGGAGAAGTCCTAACTGGAACCTAGGTAAGAGAAGTCCTAGCTAGAAGCTAGGTAGGAGAAGTCCTCACTGAAGGTCAGATAGAGGAAGTCCTGGTGAGTGAAGATGTGTAGAAGAGTCCTGGTGAGTGAAGTTGGACAAGAAGTCCTAACTGGAAGTTAGGCAAGGAAAAGTCCAAGAAAGTCAAGAATGACCAGATGTTTGACTGGTAAAAAGTCTACTAAGTGACTAGTTCTAATCGGAGATTAGACATGGGTAAGCCTAGTAGGTTAAACCTATAGGGTTAGGTATAGGTAAGTCTAGTAGGTCAGACAGACTATAGTTAGGCTTGGATTCCTTGTTTGTGTGTATATTTATCTTGCAGAAACTAAGAGCTGAAGAAGCTGAGGAAGCATAAGAGGAGCAAACAGAAATAGTCGAACTTGTTGGGTTGTAAGGGTGCAAACATAGTCCCACATCTAAAACACATGAAAAAGATCATGGATTTAAAAGGATGGAAAGATATCTCCATTGGGATGAGGCATTAATTTTGGGGAGAGCCCAAGAACAAAACCATGAGGGCTTAGGCCCAAAGTGGGCAATATCATACCATTGTAGAGATATTTTGATCCACATCTTGGGAACCTAACAAGTGGTATCAGAGCGAGGTGCTCTTCACCGGACTAACCGTCGGAAGAGCCATGATCCAGATCTAACCATGTGGATTGAACCTTAAAATAAAGGAAGTGGGTGCTCCTATGTCTAAATCAAGAGGACCAAACACTAGTTAGGCAGAAAGTCCTAGTTGCAGAAAGCTAGGCAGGAAGTCCTAGTAGGTCGGGTGGACCGAGGGGCAGAAAGTCTTAGTTGTGGCTAGGCAGAAAGTCCTAGTAGGTTGGGTGGACTGAGGGGCAGGAAGTCCTAGTAGGTCGGGTGGACCGAGGGGCAGAAAGTCCTGGTGGGTCGAGGATTCGGACATCAAATGGAGGCTTTCCGTTTGAGACCAGGGGGCCTGTGGTCCTTTGTTTGAGGGGGGATTGTTGGGTTGCAAGGGTGCAAACATAGTCCTACATCTAAAACACATGGAAAAGATCATGAGTTTAAAAGGATAGAAGATATCTCCATTGGGATGAGACCTTTTGGGAGAGCCCAAGAACAAAGCCATGAGGGTTTAGGCTCAAAGTGGACAATATTATGCCATTGTGAAGATATTTTGATTCCATCAGTATTAACAGAACCAAGCCAGAGTCAACTTAGGTTAATCCTGAGTTGACTGGATTCGGGCACTCGAATCATGCTCCTAGCGCCCGGAGCGTTCATGCGCCCTTGGTTGGTCTAGGTGCCCAAATAAAGTGGAATTGGCTCCTATAAAGACCAATAGAATCGGATCAGTTCGAGGTGTCCGGAAAGGGATCTAGGAGCTCAAAACTGTCTTTATAAGGCCCCGCCTACATCTAGCACAAGAGAATAACTCTAATTGCTATAACTCTTCATCCTGCGGTGCTGTTGACGTAACAACATCCTGCTCGTGCAATCAGAGAAGCTCCAGGAAGGGTGCGCTGCGCTCAGGACTTCCAGATTGGCCAACTCAAGAGTATTTACTTATTTTATTCTTACCTTCTTTTGTACGTTGATCTTTATATCATTATTGGACTATAAGACGAGTTTCTCCACCTCTGAAAAAGTTTCAAAAATGAAACCATTAGTGGATGAGCGTCTTTCTGTACATAGACCTTGGGCGTACTAACTTAGGGGGTTAGGAACCAAGTAAAAAATCTGCAAGTCCCCTATGTTGTTATTTTATTCCGCTGTAAGTATATTTGACAGAACGAACAAAAGCAATGAGCACTATTCACCCCCTCTAGAACACATTGGTCTTACACTAAGGAATCAAGTTAACCTAGTGCATGGCAAGTTCCTAGGCAAAAGCAGGCCCTGCACGATGAAATCCCAAAGCAAGATAAGTCTAAAATTAAACCCAAAACTATACAAACTTATATCACATAAACTTAATGTTAGATTTGAGAGGTGTCTTAAGGCAATCGCCTTACGATTATATTATTTATTAGATAAATATCAATTCACTATTTAAGTACATATGTTCTATGTGTTTGATTGGATCATAAACTGATTTACTGAATGTCTGCAATATGATTCATAGCATGAGAGAATTTGTAATTGGATCATAACTAGTAAGCATCTCTACATGTGTAATTATGAATGTATTGAAATTATCTCTACTCGAGGAATTGATGAGCATGAACGTTATCGATTCTATAGAGACTATCATGTTTTGAACTCCTTGGTTAGCAAACAGCTGATCTCACTAGCTGAAGACATTGGATGTTGAGAGTTAAACATGAATGCTGATTAAAGGTAACCAATTCATTGGAGTAATCTACCATGAGACTTCATATAGTTATAGGGATTAGAATCAAATGGAACCCTGACCTCGTGTCCTCGGTGGAAGATGCGATCAGAATTCGGCCCCGGCATCCCGTGTCGGACTCTGGTGGATGTGAATGGACAGGGAGTTCCGCTGGAGTGAACCACCCACGACGGAGCTCACTGTTGTATGGGGTACTGCCGGCCACCATCGTTGGAGCGAACCACCCACAGCGACTGAAGCACAACCGGAGGGGTGAAGAGAAGCAAGTGTCGGAGCAAACCACCCACGGCGATGTTGGGATTGTCCCGGTGTAATGCGCGTGTTCTCACGTTTCGAAAACGTACGCAGCGGAAATATATAAATAATTACTGCTAATTATTAAACAACACACGCATGCATAAGCATGTAATAACAATGTACAAGGCATGAAAAGAAATTAAAATTTTACAGAATAGTAAATTATTCTATGCGTACCTTTTCGATAACGATTGAGCGGTGTTGATATCAATCGAGCGGTCCTCGTCCGAGTCTCGCCTCTACTGGTGATCCATGCCAAGCTCCCGTCTAAACGGCTTCGGAAGTCATGAGTCACGTCATCGTCTTCGATACTAGCCGATGATCGATGATAATCGAATCAAGAGAAGTCTTATTTCGGAAACCACGGAATAACGGTTATCGCGATCATTTCGGGGCTTTCTAACTATCACCGAAAATCGTAATTCTAATATATTTTCGATGATCAACCTTTGATCGTCGAATTAGGACAAACAACAAAAACCTTTTCGATAATGATGGAATACTCTTAGATCGCTTCACAAGCTCTCGGCAACAATAAAACTCGATAACAAAACATTACGGTTAAACCCTAACTTTCGGTAGTGCCTTGTGACAGTTATTCCGACAGCTTGCAGGAAAGGAAAACAAACAAACACTTTTCTTTCTCTCCCATACAACCACGGCATCAGAACATATACAAGAATAATGAAAATTAGGGTTTCCCAAATTCATCATCTCCTCACCCACATGGCTTCCTCTTCCAACCAACTTCCTCTTCCTTGGAGCAAAACCAGAATACAGCGACGATGCAGAGATGGTGATCACCCTGAAAACAGAGTGTCCATGGGATAAGGCTCATGGTCTCATGCGTCTCCGGCAGTCGGCTCTGGGCGAAGACGGTCGGCGCCACCGTTTGGTTGCGGAGCAAGAAATCAAGGTCGGAACATATAAGGAAACAGAGGATGCGTCGGCAGCTATCACGCGCGGCTCCTCTCTTGCTGATTCCATCCATTTACCACCAAAGAAGGTGGCGGCAGGCGAGGGAGAGCGACACCGGCATGGAGGCTAGGGTTTTGGCTTCCTCAGGCGGACGGCAGGCGGCCGCCAACGGTTTGCTTCTCGCGCGGCAGAAATCGAATCCGGCGGTAGGCCAAGAAGTAGCACCAGCAGGACTCCTTGCCACTCATCACTGTTGTTCCCCAGGGTTCAGCTCCCCGTTCCTTCACGCGCCCGACGAGACGGCAGTCGGACGGAGGCCGGCGATGCTGGCGTGCACACGGGGAAGGCAAGAACAGGGGAAAAATCGCACGAGGAGAAGACCATCAGCAGGGAAAAATCACATGCAAGCTTATAAAGGTAAGCTGCAATGCGGCTAATTAAAACCTTGGTTTAGATGAGTGAACCGGTGGAATAAGAAGTGAACCGGATCAACTGAAAAATCCTAACACTATAGTAAATCGGATTTATCTTTTGTTCGCTTGGTTCACTAACCAAATGAATTCCGATTTAACTCAAACTAGTTTTGCTCATTTTGTCTTCTCAAGACGAAGCTTCTCATTACATTCATTTTGTCAAAATCTCTTCCATCATGAACTAAATCAAGTTGGTTCAATTTTAATTCAAAATTGAATCATTTGGTTCACTAATGCATACTTCTTATTTTGAATGAATCAGTTTCGTTCATTTCATTTTCGTAAAATGAATTCCATCATATTGTCCTTTGTTGGTCGAACCAGACTTTATTTCTCTCATTCTGAGAATCCAATTCTAACTTATTTTAAATCCTTCGGAGAATTTGTTGTGCATGTAACCCAATAGTTTTCCGGTTATGTTGGTCGTCCATAATTAACCATTAATTATGAAATAATTATGAGTGGTACTTAGTAGTACATCATGATCCCTAATTAATCGAAAAATCAATGATTGATTCCAGAATATTTTCTAAACCTTTCAGCAGCTCCACTAAATCGTGTATCGTTCCTTTCACCTTCTTATACTCGCTTGGTTCAGGACATGGTCTATGTGTCGGCTTCACTAGGCCGACTACATCACACCTAGCCCAAACTGCTTTCTTGTCCCGTGGATTCAAGTTATTTGTACACATGCGTCCATGAGTACCCGTACTCTTAACATGTAATGCTTTGGCCAAAGACTTTTAGTAATAATCCTGAAAAGCAGTCGTAAGTATATACGTCTCCTTTTTTAAAGAGCGGTGAATCCTCTGTGGGCTATTCAAACACCTTCAAACACTTCGTCTTATACCCAATCATCTCAGATCCACACCTCTTCAGAGATGCATGCTTAAGATGTTAAAGTATAAGCCTTCGTGACCAAGGTGACTTAAACACCGCAAGTCAAAGGAAACTCACACTTAAGCTGCACTAAGATCTTCATTGACATATATGTATCGAACCATATGAAGTCTCAAAGTAAGTCACTCCAATGAACTGGTTACCTTTAACCAGCATCCACGTTTAACTCTCAACATCCAATATCTTTAGTATTGAGATTGACTGCTTGGTTAACCAAGGAGTCTGAACATGCTAGTCTCAACAGAATTGATAACATCCATGCTCATCAATTCCTCGACTAGCGATAATTCCAATACATTCATAATTACATGTGTAGAGATGCTCACTAGTCGTGATTCAATCACAAATTCTCTCACGCTATAGATCGTATTACGGACATTCAGTATTTGAGTTTAAGATCTAATCAAACACATATGGAATATGCACTCAAATAGTAAATTATTATTTATCCAATAAATAGTATAACCATAAGGCGATTGTTAGGACACCTCTCAAACCTAACAAGCGAGTCCCCTACGGGTATGTTAGCGCTCGTCGACTTTCGTGGATGTCGGTCGCCACTCGTGTGCTGATCGGAGAGGAAGAAGATGATCGGAGAAGGCGGTGGATGGGTGGGAACTCGGCAGATTGGTGAGGCGAAAGAAGAAAATCGCGCTGGAGAGGAAATGAGAAGATACAGTGATTCCCTAATCGCGGTCGAGCCCCCTTCGAGAAAAACCCTAATCATCCCTTTTAACACTACAACAAACTTGACTTTCCGCAGCACGTCATTAACGGCACACATCTATAGTGTACTGTTAATAATACTTTTTACAGCGCACATAATTAAGTGCGCTGCAGATAATATATTATATTTTAAAATTAACAGCGCGCGTATAATCGTGCATTGTGAATAGTATTTTTTACTGCGTTCAAAAATTCTACGCTGTTAACAGAGGGTTAAAAAATAGTATTAGCAGCGCGAATAGAGAATACGCTGTTAAAAATATATTAAAAAAGGATATAATTTTTTTGCTGCCTCCCTTTATATGCACCGCACCTGTTCCTTGCCTTTTCGCGATTTAGGTTTCCTCGACTCTTCTTTCGCGATCACACTGTTCCTCGCCTCTGTTCTTTCGCGACCGCATTCTTCGCTCAGCTCTCTCGCCGCCCTAGATCTCCCGCCCGTTCTCTCGACGCCCTAGATCTCCCTACCAGCTCGCTCGCCGCCCAGCTCTCTCGGCGCCCAACTCTCTCGCCACCCAGCTCGCTCGCCGACGTGGTTTCTTGAGATTTCCGCGCTCACCGGCCGACGACCAGTGCTCGCTCGGCCGACCGTCACTCCTCCCGTGCTCGCCCAGCCGCTGAGGTCTCCTCCAGAGCTCGCTGTCCGGCCACCCGCCTGGCCATCAATCCGCAGCGCCTATCCCCCTCCCTTTGCAGCGGCAAGCAGAGGTAAGATGATGTGTTTACTTGTGTGTTTGAGGTTTTAATTTTAATTGAGTGAAACTGAGAATTGATGGTGGTTTTAGCATCTGCTGATACTCGGATTCCTTCTAGGCATAGTCCTTTTCATTTCAGGAATAGCCTATCTCTTTGCTTCGTGCTTATTTCTATTATGAAGTTTAGTGCAATGGAAAGCAAACAAATTTACAACAAATAGAAAAGAATAAACAAACAAAATTGTTTAATGTGGTTTCGTAGGCCTATGCTCCAACTCTATGACCTATGATTTGTTAGTGGATCATCTCTTGAAGTCCACTATCTTTTCTCCTTCTTGGCAAACAACTAGAGTTCGAGAAACCTATTACACTTCTTATAAAAAGATTTAAGATTGAGTACAAAGAAGAAAAAAAATTAGAGCACAAGGGAACAAGAATATTGAGCTTATGAATAAAAAATAAAACACTTCAGTCACCATTATATATATATTAGGTCTACAAGACCCCATATATATTCTCAAGTTTTACCTCCATTTTATTTGTTTTTCTAGGTTGCAATTAGTCAACTAAATCATAAATCAGTCAATTGCAATAAATAAAAATGAAACAGATGAATATGGTCATTGGTAGCTTAGGTCCAGAATTGTTCTTTTTTCCCCCAATTGTCTCATGCTTTTAAGCTTTTACTGTTATCTTGGGTATTTACCTCATGAGAACAATCTCAAATATCTATAGTACACTTTTCCTTGCTTTTCATTGGCATCTTCTAGAGTACCATCTTAGTTCCTCTGGCACCATGTTGATATATTTGTTAGCATGGGACCCTTCTAGTTGTGATAGTTAAGACAGTTGTGGCAACTGTTGTAGTGAAAGCCTTTGAACACGCATCAGGACAACATTTACTCGTTAGTATCATTTCTGAAATTTGTGCCTATTTGTTACATTCTTTGTTTTTTGTGTTTTAATGGTATATTGCTATTTATTTGAAACCAAGGTGGATTTATCATCACTCGATCTGGGGAATTCACATTTGTTCTGTTAAGTCGAGCTTCAAATCTTCATCTAATTGAGGTGAATTTCTGCATTTTTTTCTTCTCATGTTTGGATTAGGTTGAGTTGGATTTTAGATTTTTTCCCTCTTTGATCTGTCATCTTTATGTTTCACACACACACACATTAGATTATGATTTTGTTCTCATCCTTTGCAGGGGAAAATGTACCTATTACTTTTAGGAACAAAAGCACTTAGCCTGGTGAGTTTTTTGTATTTCTATTTATTCAACTATTACCTTCTTTATTCTGTTTTCATTGTTCCGAAGTTGAACTCATTCCTCCTGGATTAGCACTTAGCCATCTCTTAATGATCTTGATTAGCTTTGAACAATTCCTAATTCGCTTATTGCTGGTTATGCATTTCTTATCTGTTTTAGATTTTCTTCTTTCCACACTTATTGCTGATTGTTTATAGAATCTTTTCTTATTGCTGATTTTCTTCTTTCTTATATGCATTTCATATACAGAATAGTTTGTCGGTGAGTGTTGGAGATATCAGTGTTAATGCTAAATGTAAGTTGCTTCATTGGTCTGTTGATGGAGCTGTTGCAGAAGGTCGAATTGCATCCACGGATCCAAAAGCAAAAGTACATCACGTTACTCTTGGTGGATCTTATTGGAAAGTTTGGATTGATAGAGTCTTTGTGAGGAAGGTGGAGCTAATTTGACCAAACGAAGAGATGTTTTTTCTTGAGGATGTAATTGGAAGCACAGTCGCTTGGGCATCAATGTTTATAGTTTTGTTTGACTGATATAGATTTGATCATATACTGTTTGTAGTAAAGATGAATTTTTGTTTGGATTGTTTTATCTAACTAAATGCAGATGATTATCTCTTATATATATGCACATTGTTTGAGCTCTAATTTGTATGTGGTATTTGTGTATTGGATTATAAATATTATAGCTTTGAGCAGGTTATATTATTTGTATTTGTATTATATTTGTATATATAGGTATATTATATCTTAATAATATAATTATCCGCAGCGCGCGGGATGTGCGCTGTGGAAAATTACATCCGCAGCGCGCGCTCGCGTGCTGCGGATGCAACTTTCCGTAGCCCACGCACGCGTGTTGCGGATGCAACTTTTCGCAGTGCGCGCCCCGCGCGTTGTGGATGAATTATAACTTTCAACAGTTTGGAGTTATGCAGCATGCGATGTGCGTTGCGGATAACTTAATTGCGTGCTGCAGAAAGTCAAATTTGTTGTAGTGTAAGCTGCGCTGAACCGACACTTTGAGTCGAACCGGGTGGTTTGAATCGGCTTGAATCGGGTTGAGTCAGATTGGGTCTGAACTGAATCAGATTTGAACTCGAATTGAACTAGATCCATCAAACTTGATTTTCTTCAAATTGGACCTGTTTGTGGGCTTTCTGACTTGATTCCTTTGATCATATTTCAATTATTTTCAATTGGGTTTCATCCTAATTGTCTATAAAATTAAATACAATAAATTATTATCCATAAATACGTCAAATTAATAACAAAATAACTAAGACTAAAAATTTATCCAAGATAAAATAATAAATCCAAAATTTAATTTATAACATAAAATATAATAAAAATAGTCTAATATAATTCTAATTAACCCTGTCAAATAGTCATTTATCGTGCTTCCACTGCTTGTTTAGTGAAATAAATTTTTAAAATGAGCATAATAAACTCCAATACTTGCATCCATGAATTCTTGATCATTTACTAATGACTCTTCATGATCTTAGTAGCAATTTTTATATTCTGATGTTTTTACTATGGTACATTTGAGATAGATCCTCAAATGTAGCAGTGGATCATTTATTAGAATGGATCCATTTGTCATAAGCCTTGTTTTATTTGATCATGCACTCCACCATTAGCATCTTGGGACAAGATTTACTTAACATAAATTTATGCTTCACAGTAACGAGAACAATCAATAAATTACTTTTTCAATCAATAAAATTTTCTCTAACTAGTTGATTTTTAATTAAAATAATGATAGTGGATTTAAAAATAAATTTATAAAATAAAATAAATTTAAATTGAGCTTTTGCATGTATTAAGTAAGTCATGTGTTGTGCATAAGTAGATCCAAAAGTACAATATAGCGATCATATAAAACTTTAAAATCATAATATATTCTTTTTTTAATAATTGATGAAATTTATTATCCTAGCGGTCTCACACGATCAATCTCATGATCATCTATGAAAAGATAAATCGAAAAATTACAATTACCACTATGGATTCTACAATAACTAACTCAACCATGCTCCGAGACAAAATCATAATATATCTCTCCTCTATAAGAGAAGTAAATATGATTTATAATTAAACTGAGTCACTCCCACTAAATTTAATTTATCTACCATCTCAATAATATTGATTTAATTTTGTTTGATTTTGACTATTATTGATATTGCTCGATTATTCTATGCGAAGTTCTCACAGTATCTTTAATTTACTTATATAACCCCTACATGTATATATACTTAATTATCTAATTAATTGTGCTACCTCTAGGGTAGATACAAGTAATTAATACTTGTTAAAATTAGCCCTTAGTGTCAATTCGGATTGAGTTGGACTCGAGTTGAACTCAAGTCAACTCAGATTGTGTGAGACTCGAGTTGAACTCAAGTCACACAAGCCAATTCGAATTTATCAAAAAAAAAATTATCATGCATGAGATGCATGATCTTCCTTAAAAGAAGAGAAAGATTATCATGCATGATCTTCATTAAAAGAAGAGAAAGATCTTCATGTATGAGATGTATGAGAATTAATAAAATATTAATTCCTTAGATCACTAAAAATCAAAAAACCCTTCATCCTTTATCCCACGGTGGGATATAAAAAGGGGTGAGAGGCTCTTGATGAAGGAGTTGTTGGATGCTCCTGCTCTCCCTCTTCTTCTTCTCTTCTACCACCTTGGCCGAACCCTATCTTGTGGCTAGTACCACAGTTTGGTTCTTCTTCATCTCAGTGTTCGTGTGGATACTGTGGAGGCGCGAACACACTGATCGTGCTGAGATCCGTGAACCTTTGAAGGCAAGAGTTGCTGTCGGGATTGCGAAAGGCTCGCATCAAAGGTAACCTCGATTTTAGTAGGTAGAATCGTCAAACGAGTATGTTTTTCGCATGGATCTTCTGGAGGGATCCTGTTTTCCGCTGCGTATATGCGATTAAAATTGTTTTGATGACGCATAAAGATCCTTACAATACTTATACATGGGCTCATTCTAGTACTAGAAACAGTGCAATCTTCTCATAGGGATACTAATTAAATTGGCTCACAACATACATAATATTTTTACTAACAGGATAAAGAACTATGAGTTCACTAAAATAGTGCACTCTCTCTCACTTAATATTTTAATTAATTAATTAGATTTTGAGTCATTAATAATATCCTAATTATTTTAACCCTTAAAATAGTTCAATTATTAATGTTGATTTATAATATGTTAACCATTTAACTCTTAAAATAATTTAATTATTAATCAGAATACTATTTTTAAACTACTTAAATTAGGAAAGAAAATAAATAATAAAGGCATAATAGTATAGTTCCTAGAGAAGTGTATATACAAATACAAGTACTCCGAAAAAACTTAAAATTAATAAGAAAAAATTATAGAGTCATACTACACCTCCTTGATTACAGGCTTGAAGAATGAAAATATAATCATACCATAAAATTTTAGGGTCATATATTGTTCGTTAAACAAAATCATTAATCATTCACACATAATCACATATTTCTAACCTCATTGTTAACTAACACATGCATAAATCAATTCAAAATATATAACCAATATCAAAACCTAGGCTGGGATACTATTACGTTGAGTTGGGATGAAAAAGTTTGATTAGAAAAATTAATTTTTTATAATTCGAGCATTTCATTATATAAGATCTTGATTATTTTAAGTATTAATAAAAATTGAATGATGCAACAGATAAAGAAATTGAGATTACCTTGAAGTATGCTTTGATGATCTTTTCAATATTGAATCTATGCTTCCAACCTCCAAGTCTTTTTGGTATTCTCTCAAAACTCAATTCTATAATTTTTTGTTTGTATGTGGGAGCACAATATATATATTTGGACTAGATATAATTATTCTAAATAATAATATAAAAAATTATATTTTTAATATTATTGCTTGATTAAATCATATCATATTTAGAATATTATAATAAGCTTTTATAATTAAAAAAATATTAAATAAAGATTTGATAATTAGTTATCATTACTGTCAAGTGTTTTGTTATATGTAAAATACATATATCAATGAATTGTAACTCTAATAATTTATTGACTCTGCACTTTTTTTTGCAAAAAAGGTAAAATCTGCCATCCAACGGCTTCACATGGTTGGCTCCATGACCATCTGTGAGGAGTAAATCGAGAAATTATAATTGATCACAACGAAGAAAGGTATTGCTCGACTTCGCCGAAATTGACTCTGCACTCGAACCACTACAGGACTTGATCGGATTAATTAAATTAATCTCTATTAAATTAATTTTCACCTAATTAATTTTTAATCGGTCATATAATTTATTAATCTTATTCTATTCTATTAAAAAAATAAGATTGTACTCTTATTTAATTAGAATACTAAGGCTTATAAGTAATAAACATCTGGTTTGATGTATTTTAATTTTAAAATTTATATGGATATTTAACCGGCTGAAAATCTAATTAATTAAATAAATATAAATAGAAGTACTAAGAAAATTCATGAATATAGTCTCTTGTCATCCTACTCTTTCAATGCAAAATTATATAGTATCTCTTGCAATTTAGTGTTGGTGAATTTCAAAAAATGAAAAAGAATAGAAGGAATAAGGATGCAGAATAGTTATGTCTGTTTAATTGTGTCCCTTTATAATAATTTGGTATTTTTTTTGATGTTTGAATGAAAGATTATGATCCAAAAGATATGTCCTTTTATGTAGTATATCTTTTGATATTTGAATGAAAGATTGCTATACAAAAGTCATATCGTTTCAATGATAATGATTCAAATATTATAAAATTTTATTCTACACAAACAATCAAGCATCATCTTCATAACAAAAACTTTTTCTTTCAAAATTATTTGCATTCAAAGTCTTGTTCGTATATTGTATATTGTAGTAATAATATAAAATATTCAATTGTTAAGCTTGAATAAATTCAAGGTATTTAAATTTGCTTTCAAGTGTGCACTTTAGAAGCAACATCATTAAAGAATCCATTATATCTTGGAGAAAGATTTGCTTAGTCTGAGTGCATCACCATAGTGAGAGCAAATAGTTTCTTAAGGAAAATAAGTATACGCGTCTTGAATTCGTTCTCTAATTTATTGAAGAATTTACGGAGTTCCTCGACGGCAACAATTCACTAACAAGAGTAAAATTGAAGAAGTAAAATCCTGTAATAATCGACAGTAGCAATAATAATTTCCTGATAGAAATAGAATTTGATCAAGATTTTCTACCAACATTTAGTATATTAAGAAGTTTTCTATCTTCATAATTTCTTCCTTTCTCAAGGGATGGAATATGTACTTGAAGATGAAATTCTACAGGCACCTCAGTTCAGTTGACATATCAACTATCATCAAACAGGGGTGTCGAACTCCTTTTGTATGAAAAAATTAAGGTTACCGCACCTAATTCTTCATGGCAAATTAACATTGGCAAAGACTGATGAGTGGAGGCATCCACGCGTTGTGCGGATCCGAGTTCGAAACTAGACCAAAATCTTTTCAATTAAATATCATACAAATTTATTTTTGAATAAAATTAAAAATATATATATATATATATATATATATATATATATATATATATATATATATATACAAAAAGTTTCTCCTGGGCGACATCTCGTGGGCGTAGCGTGGGCGACGGCTGAGCTGGAAGCCACGTGGAAATCCTCGCGTGCGCGTGCCGTGGGAAAAAAAGCGTGCCGGCCTCTCTCCTCGCGACATTTTCTCCGCAAACCCTAACCTTTCTCTTCGCCATCTCCTCGAGCGATCTTCTCCGCCGACGCGAACCGACCTCTTCTCCGCCGGCGCGCCGCCCTCTCCTCGCGCGATCCGCCGACGCGAACCTTCACCTCGCTGCCTGCGTGACCTCTTCTCCTCCGGCGCGCCGCCCTCTCTCTGCCTCCCCTCCTCTCCTCGCGCGATCCGCCGACGCGAACCTTCACCTCGCTGCCTGCGTGACCTCTTCTCCTCCGGCGCGCCGCCCTCTCTCTGCCTCCCCTCCTCTCCTCGCGCGAACCCCTCTTCTCCGCCCCACACAGCAAGCCCTAACCTCTCAGCCCGCTCCCAACCCTGCTCGGGATCTCTCGTGGACAGGAAAGCAGAGGTCTCTTGTCCCTCCCCTCACGCGCCTGCACTGCTCGGGATCTCTCGTGGACAGGAAAGCAGAGGTCATCATCATTGATATTATGATCATCTATACTTGATCTGGAAATGGAAAACACATCATCATATTTACAAATAAAATTATATAAATACAAAAGTATTCGACACATACCCTTGCTGTAAAAGTGGACAGTTGCGCTTGTCATGTGAAACACCACGATGCCCACATCCATGACAAAGCCGGGACTTTGCAACTGCCTTTTCCTTTGATGATTTTAATCTCTTCCCACATCCTTTTGTTCTTACTAAAGAAGGATCACTAACAACAGGAGTCCCATCTGTGGATTTATTCCTTTGACTTCCATGGTCACATTTTTTACCATTATTCATCTCTTGAATTTTTTTGTAGATACAATCGAATTGTTCATCTAAGAAATTTGTTCCCTCATCAGTCAAAGATGCAGCAGATCCGCAGGCGCGTGAGCAGAGGTTGGTGGCGGTGAGCAGAGAGCAGTGCAGGCGCGTGAGGGGAGGGACAAGAGACCTCTGCTTTCCTGTCCATGAGAGATCCCGAGCAGGGTTGGGAGCGGGCTGAGAGGTTAGGGCTTGCTGTGTGGGGCGGAGAAGAGGGGTTCGCGCGAGGAGAGGAGGGGAGGCAGAGAGAGGGCGGCGCGCCGGAGGAGAAGAGGTCACGCAGGCAGCGAGGTGAAGGTTCGCGTCGGCGGATCGCGCGAGGAGAGGAGGGGAGGCAGAGAGAGGGCGGCGCGCCGGAGGAGAAGAGGTCACGCAGGCAGCGAGGTGAAGGTTCGCGTCGGCGGATCGCGCGAGGAGAGGGCGGCGCGCCGGCGGAGAAGAGGTCGGTTCGCGTCGGCGGAGAAGATCGCTCGAGGAGATGGCGAAGAGAAAGGTTAGGGTTTGCGGAGAAAATGTCGCGAGGAGAGAGGCCGGCGCGCTTTTTTTCCCACGGCACGCGCACGCGAGGATTTCCACGTGGCTTCCAGCTCAGCCGTCGCCCACGCTACGCCCACGAGATGTCGCCCAGGAGAAACTTTCTGTATATATATATATATATATATATATATATATATATATATATATATATATTAATTGATGTTGTATACGTAGGAAAACTATTTTATAGTTTAATTGTGGGCTAATGTTACTGAAAAATCAAATTTAAATTGAAGTCTTAATCAGATCTAATTGAGTCATCATACAGAGATAAGATATACGGTGTAATTGGATCAAACTAAATCTCCTTTACTTTTTCAGTATATTGTGTGCTCAACTCATAAAACCTATCAGATGAGTGAGGAAAAAAAGAAAGAAAAAGGCCAAAGGTATGAGGAATAGATATAGATTCAATTCTGTAATCTATTTCTTTGTTAAAGTCATACACCATAAAAAAATTTCTCCAACTAGAAGCGGCTCCAGTTCAAGCAAGCATACCTGATCTCAGGCCCTTGCACTGAGGTCCATGGATCGGAATTTCAATCTTTACTAATCTAACTTTGTTAGATTATTTTAATAATCTATTTTATGACTCATGTAAATTATAGTTATATTAACCTTATATTAAAGTGCTTAATGTGATGATTGTTAAACATAAAAGAAATAAAGTTAATTGAATTTTAATTCCCTCTCCTAACCTTATAAAGTTATATAAATTAAAGTGGAAGAAGTGTGTGTGGAGAGGTATGATTAAAGAGATGTGTTTAAAGAGGTGTGTTTAAAGAGATATGTCTCTTTAAACACATCTCTTCTTCACTATAAAAACACATTATCATACACTCTTGTGAAAATATCAAGATATCAATCACTCTCTCCCTCTCCCTCTCCCTCTCTCTCTCTATATCATCAAAGAAAAAATCAAGGCAAAAGATTTAAGGAGAGAAAAGCGGCATTCGACAAAGCAAAACATACATATACAATGGATCAAGGTTAATATATTATGTATACTTTTCATTATAAAAGTAAAGGTTGAATAAACAATGTTATAATGAGATTAAGTATTGAAACATAAAGTAATCGTTTCTGGTTTTAACAAACTTTACTAATCTTACTCGAAACAAATTAACAATGTAAAAATGTCTCAACCAGTTTTTACCATTAATTCTACTAATCAAACAAGTTAATTTGATAATTGAATAAATGCACATATACTCATCCAAAACATTAGTAGATATGGACCAAGTGTTGTATTCTAATTTACAAAAGATTTGATCGCTAAATTTTCATAAAAATGATCAGTTCCCCGTAGCAATAATTTCATAAACAGCACAACTACAATGAGACGCCAGGAGATGAGTGTACTTCCTTTATTTTCCCATAACTCTCTACAGCTTGCGCCTGAACTGCTATCCCTGCAGTGACTCCGCAAATGTGGATATAAAATTAACCATCTGAGCATCAAACGCAGGCCCTTCCATCTGAAAATGGCCAGCTCCTTCAATCAGGTGAATGTCCACTTTCCCAGCAGCAGTTTTGAGCTTATTCTCCAATTGTTTTACACTTGTGAAACCATCTTTTGTTCCCATGATAAATAGTTTAGGTTTCTTGGACTGCAAGATAGCTTCATGATGACGCCCAAAAAGAATGGAAGCCATGAAACCAAAAGGATACCCTATACTCACAAAACCAATCACTTGGTCTATTTTATCAACCGCTGAACCAGCAATTGGGGCACCTGTAACCACAGTATGGGATAACATTGTCTACCACACAAAAACATCTCAGTGAGATAATATTATATCGACTTAGAGAAACGGATAGGTACTTATGCATTCAGATCTAACATCTAACAAACTCCATTTCACAGTAGTCCCCAAAAAGTTTAATATGGGAAACAGGCAAATGTGGACAGCAGCAACGAATAATGATATGTTATCCCATGATAAAAGGCATGATTAAAGGAATAATTGTACTAATTTTTTAAGTTTTAGAAGACAAGAAACAACATCCATTTTAAGGTTGATAAAATTGAGCATGTTATACTACATCTGTCACTTGTCCAGATTATGTTATATAATTTATCACAGCAAACAAATATAAGTATTATTCCGGAACAACCAATAGTTGCACCCACAACAGTGAGCTGGCCGTTTATAAAAAAAATGTAATTATGTAGGTAATTTTACCCACATCAGGAATCCATGCCAACTAGAGTAGTCTTATGTTTAAGCTGGCATTGTTCCGCAGAAGTCAATTAGAAACTGCTCCATTGTTATGCCTATATTGCTCTTAGGTAGAACTTGGAGAAGGTCGCAGACAACTCAAGCACCTTGGTACTTAACTTTACATTTATTGTATTGAGGAGAGATCACTTATAAACATTATCTTTTATGAAGGGATGATTCATAGTAAAATCTTTGTGAAGATGACTCACTAGAGAAATCATAGGCGGCGGTGGAGTAGAAGCTGAGTAATTGAACTACATTTCATCAAGTGTGTTAGCATTGGTATTATTCTTTGTTTGTGTTTATTTTTATTTTTACATGTATAGTTGGCAAGCACACTAACTATTGGCTCTTCACCCCTCCCCTCTACATAGGCAAACTTGAATCCCAACCAACCATCAATCCTCAAAGGAATCACATTTGAGATCTTTATTGATTATAAAGTTTGAAATACCTTTTCACCTAAAAAGAATTGACAATTGGAAGACCTGCTCCTTGCGTCAATTGTTGGTGAGCTAGAGCATGAGCCTAAACCAGAGTTCTCATGTGACGTTAATGCAGTATTATGGATCCAAATTAAGTTGTACATTCCTGAATCACATTCTGCAAAAAAAAAGAGTATTTGGGAGTGGTGGCATTGCCATGCATTTGGGAACAGGAAGTATTTGAATGTACATGAACCTTAAGTGGTCCTATTATTGGAGAGGCATGAAAAATGCTAATTTGTGGCTCAACGTTTTGTGTCGGTAGAGTAAGGTAGAATGCTAGAGAGTTGTTGCGGAAGATCGAGATTCGAGAGTAGGAACAAAAACATAGTCCTATGGATGTTATTATTGGTCTTCCAAGGCCCCAAAAGTGACATGATTCCATTTGGATGATAGTCATTCGTTTGAATAGATTGGCCTATCTTCTACCCTTTCCAAGATGCATTCCCTCAATCGATTATTTGGTTATATTGCAGAGAAATATAGGATGCCCCTCAGTATCATTTGCAAACAAGATCTCATTCAATGGTGACATTTTGGTTGAATTTGCAAAGAGTTATGGGGTATAAAATTTTCAATACCATTTTCACATAACAAAGAACACTCAACCATCAAAACATTAGAGAACCTTTTAGAGATTTGCATGCTGGACTATGGAGATAAATGGGAGGACTTTGCTTATAGTATGTATCCATTCAGATAGCCCCATTTAAAACATTTATTTGAGAACATGCAAATCGCTGATGTTATGGGGTGTGACTGTTAGGACCTCAATTAGTTTAAAGGGATGCAGATGAACTCTCAGGTAAGATTGTAGCATGAAGGAATTGCTGGGACCAGTTGCAATAGATGGTTGGATAGTTAGAGAGGGGTGATTAGCGATTGTACAATTCTTTCTACTCTTCCTACAACCTTAGTAAAGTCACATAAACAAGATTAGCAACAAAAATGAAAACATAAAGAATATCACTATAGTAGCATGGGCATATAAAGTAGTTTGGAACCCTCGTTCCTACTCCATGGTCTATGACTCGTCGGTGAGTTACTCCTAGAAACTCACTATTTTTCTCCTTTGTATATAACTTCCAGAGGTGAAGAAACTTCATACAAAAAGCTTAGAGAGAAAAGTTTAAAGAATTACAAGGAGAGACTCAATAATATCTAATGAATCACTAATTTTCCAACCTTCAAAGCATCACTTTACTTCCCTTTATATATAGCCTTCAACCTCTTCAATCTTCACTTGTTGCGTAACTCATTTGTCACCGATCAATTGATTGGATCCACCATTAGTTGACTGATTCCTTTAATCATTTTAGCGCTAGGCTACCAACAACTACTTTAATTGATTGGATCGCACCATCACTTGACTACCCCATTTAGCCCAGACCTTAAGTCATTCAACCATTAAAGTAGATTTGCAAAACAACTACTCCTTACAATAGCAATAGTCGATTGGAGTTCTTCATCGATTGGTTGACCACTAAACCACAAATTAGTAGACTCTTCAATCAACTCAACCACGAACAGAAATATTCTATTTGCTGACTAATCACACTGAGTCAACTCCTTGGTCGACTCAACTCCCTAGTCGACAGGAACTCCAATTACGATCATCTTAATGATTGAATATCATCTAAGTTGAGAACCACACTATCCAATGATATATTCTCTCAATTCTCATAACTAACATACTAGAGTTTAACTTCCATACATTGACTTCGCCACTAAGGTCGCAAACTGGTGTTTAGCCCAACCAAATTGATGGCTCCACTAGGGAAACCTAGTGGTAAATTTGATTACTACGTGGATTATGCAATTTCACCAATAATAAATATCCCTATCATTCCAACGGGATGGGATGATGATGATTTCACCACTAATAAACTAGAAGATCAGTGGACTAATCCATTCGCATCAGAAGGTGGTAGGATAGAAAATTCTTCTTCAGATTTGCCACCACAACAGAAACGGTGTCCCTATTATGGGTGGATAAGTAAAAGTGAAAGTGAAGATGAACGGCACGAGGAAAAAGCTATCAAAGTTCAGCAAAATCCACATTCAATTTCAAATGTTAATGATTCCTCCCAAATAATTACAGTAAATGCGGAGCTTGATTATCCAATCTTACGAAGGCTTGTAAGAAATCAAAATCAGCATCTATATTCTTCAAGTACGGTGACCTCCCCATATACACCAGCGCAAGATGTTACTATGGGACCTCCGAAATATCCTCCTGCAGACCCACGACCTCCTAGGCCTCAACCTATTTATGAACAACGGCCACCTAAAACAAGGTTCAGAGGAGGAAGTAATAATGAGATGTGGGCAATTCCCTCAGCCCAACAGCAAGGAGGAGCGTTGTTTGTCATTCCAGAACAAATTGATCTTTTCCATGATGTATTTTCACAATGGGAATCAATTACAAAGAATCATGTGGCAAGTCAAGCATTTACAGATGCAAGGGATAAGACTGAGTATATAGAAAATCCTTTTGGAGAAGTTGAGAAACTAGTATGGATACAATGGAGAATGAGTTATCCTTAGAAGTATGAAGCCCTAATTAGTACAAGTAACGGAAGGGACGGAACTCAGAATATATTATCCCAAATAAGAAGGTTTTCTCTTCAGAAGATCCAGCTCAAGGATCAACAGCTATTCAAAATAAAGCATATAGGGACCTGGAAAAGCTATCCTGCAATAAAGTGAAGGATATTATCCGGTACTTAAATGATTTTATGAGATTGGCAACAAAAACTGGTCGATTATATGCAGGCCCTGAATTATCCGAAAAACTCTGGCTTAAAATATCTGATGATCTTGGAGAAAGAATTAAGGCAGCATATGATGCAAAATATTCTGGTCTTACAGTTGGTGTTCTTCCCAAAATTATTTTTGCTTATGAATTCTTGGAACAAGAATGCAAGGATGCAGCTTATAAAAGGAATTTAAAAAATTTATCATTCTGTAGGCAGATCCCTATCCTAGGATACTACAAGAACACTGGCTCTAAGTCATATGGGCTACGATGGTCAAAAACATACAAGGGTAAGCCTCATGAGACTCATGCCAAAATTGAGAAGAGGAAGCACTTAATCAGAAACAAAAAATGTAAGTGTTATTTATGTGGTCAAGAGGGACATTTTGCATGAGAATGTCCTAATCAAAGAAGAAATGTCAAAAGAGTAGCAATCTTCGAACAACTTGAAATCTCAGAAGATTGTGAAATTCTGTCTGTACAGGAAGGAAGTGATGCTATCTTCAGCATCTCAAAAGGAGAAGGAAAGAAGATTGCAAAGGTCTGTTCAGACCCTTTCTCTTATTAATGAAACCGCCTTTATGCTTGGACAGGTGGATGGAGGCTATCGACCCAGATAACAGTAACAGAAGAGCAATTGAAATGTCAACATGACTGGCATCTCAATGAACCCATAACTAATTACAGCTTGTAACCTTTGTGGACCTTATTATTTCCTTCAGCAAGTACCTGTGGCACCAGCAGCCCCTGCTCCATTCCTCCCATACAAACTTCTTAAGGAGCAGCAATATTACATCTCATGGTGCGAAGGAGAAATGGAAAGACTTAGGAAGGAGGTAAGCTTCTATAAAACTCAGTATGAATTACTTCTAACCAGAGAATTGACAGAGGATTTCCAGAAACTGAATCTGGGAAAAGACAAAGGAATTCTGGAAGAAGAAGATGAAGAATTTACTAATGCAATACTTGGGGAGCAAATTAGCAATCTCACCGGTGGAGGACCTAGACTCGTGAAAAACATGCTCTACAACTTAATGGTGGAAATAGATATTCCTGGGATTCCAAAATTCTCACTAAAAGCTATTCTGGATACAGGAGCTACCACCTTGCTGTGTTGATAAAAAATTGTACCAGAGGCAACACTAGAAAAGAACACTTTCCTGGTAAAATTCAGTGGTATTAACTCATAGCAGACTGCTGATATGAAGCTAAAGCAAGGAAGAATGTTTATTGGGGAAAACATATTCAGAATTCCCTACACTTATAGTTTCCCTATGATTTTAGGTGACGGCATCCAAATGATAATTGGCTGCAATTTTATTCGAGCTATGCATGGGAGGCGTCAGGATTGAAGGGAATGTGGTAACTTTTTATAAAAATCTTACTGTGATTAACACTTTACCTTCAGTTACCTCTTCTGCAGCTATAGAAGAACTAGAATTAGAAGAGGAAGAGTACATCCAAATTCAAGGGATGGTCAACTGTTCAATTGGGCAATCTCACAAGAAGTTTAGAGATCAATTTGGACCTCTTCTGAAAGAATTACAAGAGCAAGGATATATTGGGGATAATCCACTCCAACACTGGGCGAAAAATCAAATCGTATGCCAGCTGGATATCAAAAATCCAGACTTTGTCATAGAAGATAGACCCCTCAAGCATTTGACACCTCATCAGAAGCAGACCTTTACTAAACATGTGGAGGCATTATTAGAAATTGGAGTTATCAGACCCAGTAAAAGCAGGCACCGAACCACAGCTATTATTGTGAATTCTAGAACTACTATTGATCCAAAGACTGGGAAAGAGATTAAAGGCAAAGAGCACATGGTATTTAATTACAAACGCCTTAATGATCTTATGAATAAAGATCAATACAGTCTTCCAGGGATCAACACCATCTTGCAAAAGGTTAGTAAAAGTCGAATTTATTCTAAATTTGATCTTAAGAGTGGTTTTCATCAGGTAGCCATGCACCCTGATTCTATTGAGTGGACCGCTTTTTGGGTCCCTGATGGGTTATATGAATGGCTAGTAATGTCATTCGGCCTTAAAAATGCTCCCTGCAATATTCCAAAGAAAAATGGACAACTGCTTTAAAGGGACTGGGGATTTCATAGCAGTCTATATTGATGACATTCTAATTTTCTCAAAAAATGAAGAAGAACACGCCAAACATTTGCAAGTAATGCTGAGTATATGTAAACAACATGGGCTCGTGCTTAGTCCCACTAAAATGAAGATAGCGGTTGCAGAGATAGAATTCTTAGGGGCAGTATTGGGTGATAGAAAAATTAAGCTTCAGCCCCATATCATTACAAAAATAACGGAGTTTCAAGATAAGGAGTTATTATCAAAGAAAGGTATGAGATCTTGGCTAGGACTGTTGAATTATGCCAGAAACTATATCCCTAATCTGGGAAAACTCCTTGGCCCGCTATATGCTAAAACAAGCCCAAATGGTGATAAAAGAATGAATTCTCAAGATTGGGCCCTGGTTAAGCAGATCAAGGAAATTGTTAAAAAATTGTCTGCCTAGAAGTTCCCCCAGAAGAATGTTTTATTATTCTGGAAGCCGATGGATGTATGGACGGATGGGGAGGAGTATGCAAGTGGAAGGCTCACAAGTATGACCCGAAATCTACAGAAAGAATCTGCGCATATGCAAGTGGTAAATTCAACTCACCAAAGGCCACCATTGACGTAGAAATTCATGCTGTGATGAACTCCCTTGAAGCCCTCAAAATATATTTCCTTGATAAAAAGGAACTTATAGTGCGCACCGACTGTCAGGCAATTATCAGTTTTTTTCAAAAATCTCCTAATAATAAACCATCAAGGGTGCGCTGGCTGGCATTTACTGATTTCATCACCGGCATCGGGATTCCTGTCCAATTTGAGCATGTGGATGGAAAAGACAATCAGGTAGCTGACGCTTTATCTCGTTTAATAACTTGTCTCACTACTACAGGATGGCCGAAAGCAATGATCGACGACCTAGATCTGGTAGCTCCAGCCCTTCAAGAATTACAACAGAAGCCCAACCAGGAGGCCCATGGGCAAATGATCCAGAGTTTACTAGCATTGATAGGTTGGATAACCGATACCTGCACCTCCTGCATTATCAACACCTGCGGGTCCGACAAGGAATGCCCCTCAACGAATACGAAGACGTGCAAAAGCAGCTCCACGAACTACAACAACAAGCAGCTGACCACGTCATTAAGGCCATGGAACAGTACAGAGAACCTTGCATTTCCTTAAGCTCCAAGAAATCCGACGACGACGTAGCACTACTGGAAACAACTTTTGGGACAGTTGGTACCCAGCCATTAAGCAAATCGATGATCAGCTGGAGACCGCGTTTAGCCTTACCAGAGACACAACCATCAGGACTGCCTCTTTCAGACTCTAAAAGGGCAAAGGCATAATGAAAGGACTATTGCGGACGTGGTGGGCCGCAGAAACAACTCACCAAGCACTAATAAGATTCCTCCTTATCTTAGCTATTTGGAGGATAGTGTGTATTATTAGCAACTACAGCTATAAAGTAGATTCATAAGTGGACTGAGCCCCGGGGAGCCGTCCATCCAGGAAAGTAGAGGCATTATTAAGTGCATTATTGTGTGCAATAGCTGTAAAGTGGTCTGGGAACATCGGTAAGGAATAAATGTGATGGAACGACGATGGAGCCCCATGAGCACCCGATTCCCCACTTTCTTCCTCCGCTCTCTCCCTATATGAGTGACTTAGGTTTATCGTTGCAAGGCACGCAGTGCTTTACACTACAAGCCTTACTTCGATCTGTGTGAAGTCTTTGTGAAGTTTGTAAGTTCCTACTTTTGCAATTAGAATCTTATTAGTTTCGTTCTATTTCAGAGAGCCTTGGCAACTCATATATGTCTGGTATAATTATCTTTTCAAAGATTATTTGAGTTACACACTGTCCCTGTGAAATTTTAATATTTTAGTTAGAATGATTAAATATCATGATCAATATCTCACCTCTGTGATATTCGAGAGTCTTCCAACCAACCCTCTTGTGATTAAGAGGTTAGCTTCCTCATTTCTAGAATAGTCATCTGAATATTTCTGTAAAAATCCCCGATAGTTAGCATTAAATCAGGAATTATATATATACCTAGTTGACTTCCCCATGTGAGGTCAACCTCCATTGTTGCAAGTATTGCTTGATCGCCGAGCCATCTGTTTTCCCGAAAGACAATAAGAGCCATAGTTCCTTCTTCCTGTCTATGGAGAGTTTGAATTCTTACCTGCAATACTCCCAGATGGATGTAATGCATACGGCTTCTTTGCAGTTGATTATTAGTTGCCTTCTTGTATGAAGGTTCTATCTTGTTGATTCCCATCAACACAGAGAATTGCTTCCTCAGAATCACGCGATGATGGACATCATCTCGTTTGGAATGATACAGGACTTCTGTAGGAACAATTGATGCTCTTTCTTGTATAGATAGCCTCAATTGAGCTTTGAGGATTAATTTGTTGCTCCAGCGTATAAGAAGTATTTAATCCATTAGTTAGCCTTCCACTAATCCTTCTGGCGGCCTGCTGAACATTGTGTAGTCTTCTTTGGTTACATCTGTATTCCCGTACCTGGTCTTCATAAAGAGGAGTTGATGGTTGCTCTTGAATGACTTGAGAAGTGGATCTGACAGCCATCTTTAATTTTTTAATTTTTCCTGCTCTTCTTTTATTATTTTATAAGGGTCCTTAAATACCCTTAACTTGTCTCTTCCTTCCTTCGGTTTCTCAGAAGGTCCTAGAGACAAATTCTGTAATTTTTCAATTAAAGTGTCAGGTAAAGGAGTTGTTGTAGATGCACCTCCTTTTTGTTGCTCCCAAATAGCTTTCAGCTCCTCTTGTACTTCTTTGAGATTTTCTGCAATTTGAACCAGGAGTTGAATTTGAGTATTATTTTGCTTTATCAAAATATTACTGATAACCCTGATTTGATAATCACTAGGCTTCGCAAAGCCTACAACAGGTGATTCTATGGGATCAGTAGCTTGAACCGCGTCTCTGTAGGACTTTGTGTTTCTTGTTATCACGTAGTTATAGTTACTCATAAAACAGGATGAGTAGTAACTGATTAAAAGAAAAGGACTAGGATACTTATGGTTGGAAGCTTAGATTTAAGTTATTCTAGTACTCCTTTCAGGAGATTGGTTCATACAGATGTATCCTTGGACTTACGATGGCACTCCTTGCCTTAATGCCAAGTTAGGATCTGTCCTTTTACCAAATCCCAAGAATTTATACCAGTTTAACTATCCTCTGCTCCTTCCTCTTGTAATCCTACCCTTAGAGTTTTACCCCAACATACTCTTAACTTCGCTCTGATACCAAGGATCGCACGCGGTATCCTTACAGATGCTCTCAGATACTTTACAGCTATTGCACATAATAATGCACACAACTTTACAGCTATTGCACTTTAATTGGATGGACGGCTCCCCGGGGCTCAATCCACTCAGCTACTTTATAGTTAGAAATAATGCACAGAAACTCATAAACTGACAAGATTTTAATTATAAGTAGGAACTTACACACTTCATAAAGACTTCATACAAATCGAAGTAAGGCTTGTAGTCTAAAGCACTGCGTGCCTTGCAACGATAAATTTAAGTTACTTATATAAGAGAGCAGTAGGAGAAGGTGAGGAACTGGGTGCTCATTGGGCTCCATCGTCGTTCCATCATGCTTATCCTTACAAATGCTCTCAGACAACTTTACAGCTATTGCACATAATGATGCACACAATTTTACAGCTATTGCACTTTAGTTGGATGGACGACTCCCCAACCCCTTCAGATTCTGAAAGAGACGGTCCTGATGGTTGCGTCCCTAGTAAGACTTGACGCGGTCTCCAGCTGGTCATCGATCTGCTTGATTGAGGGGTACCAGCTGCACCAAAAGTTGTTGCCAGTAGTGCTACGCCTTCGTCGGATTTCTTGAAGCTTAAGGAAATACAATGTTCGGTATTGTTCCATAGCTTTGATGACATGGTCAGCTGTTTGTTGCTGTAGTTCGTGGAGCTGCTTTTGCACATCTTCATATTCGTTAAGGGGCATTCCTTGTCGGACCCGCAGGTGTTGATAATGCAGGAGGTGTAGGTATTGGTTATCCAACCTATCAATAATTGTATACTCTGGATCATTTGCCCATAAGCCTCCAGGTTGGGCTTCTGTTGCAATTCTTGAAGGGCTGGAGCTACTAGATTCAGGTCGTCGATCATTGCGGTGTAATTGATAGTGACCACAGAGGTGAGATGTTGATCATGATATTTAATCATTCTAACCAAAATATTAAAATTTCACAGGGACAGTGTGGTAGCTCAAATAATCTTTGAAAAAGATAATTACATCAAACATATATGAGTTGTCAATGCTCTTTGAAACAGAACGAGGAACTGGTGGTTTTGGTTCTACTTCGATAAGAACTCAATTTTATCTCAACAACAATTATCTGAAGGCAAAAAGGGCAAAGAAGTTATTTCGGTTTTTATACAAAAATCTAACTCAGTTATTGGAGGAAACCGACACTGAGGAAGATGAGTATTTGGCTACCATTCAGTACATGACATCTATGACAATTCCTGAAATTCCTGAACCAGAACCAAAAACAGAGAACGACAGACCTATATGGGATTATGAAGACAATTATGGCAACCACAATCGCAAACTGGTGTTTAGCCCAACCAAATTGATGGCTCCACTAGGGGAACCTAGTGGTAAATTTGATTATTACGTGGATTATGCAATTCCACTAATAATAGATATCCCTATCATTCCAACGGGATGGGATGATGATGATTTCACCACTAATAAACCAGAAGATCAGTGGACTAATCCATTCGTATCAGAAGGTGGTGGGATAGAAAATTCTTCTTTAGATTTGCCACCACAACAGAAACGGTGTCCCTGTTATGGGTGGATAAGTGAAAGTGAAAATGAAAGTAAAGATGAATGGCACGAGGAAAAAGCTATCAAAGTTCAACAAAATCCACATCCAACTTCAAATGTTAATGATTCCTCCCAAATAATTACAGTAAATGCGGAGCTTGATTATCCAATCTTACGGAGGCTTGTAAGAAATCAGAATCAGCATCTATATTCTTCAAGTATGATGACCTCCCCATATACACCAGCGCATGATGTTGCTATGGGACCTCTGGGATATCCTCCTGCAGACCAACGACCTCCTAGGCCTCAACCTATTTATGAACAGCAGCCCCCTAAAACAAGGTTCAGAGGAGGAAGTAATAATGTGATGTGGACACTTCCCTCAGCCCAATAGCAAGGAGGAGCGCTGTTTGTCATTCTAGAATAAATTGGTCTTTTCCATGATGTATTTTCACGATGGGAATCAATTACAAAGAATCATGTGGCAAGTCAAGCATTTACAGATGCAAGGGATAATGCTGAATATATAGAAAATCTTCTTGGAGAAGTTGAGAAACTAGTATGGATACAATGGAGAATAAGTTACCCTCAGGAGTATGAAGCCCTAGTACAAGTGACAGAAGGGACGGAACTCAGAATATATTATCCCAAATAAGAAGGGTTTTCTCTTGAGAAGATCCAGCTCAAGGATCAACGGCTATTCAAAATAAGGTATATAGGGACCTGGAAAAGCTATCCTACGATAACATGAAGGATATTATCAGGTACTTAAATGATTTTATGAGATTGGCAACAAAAATTGGTCGATTATATGTAGGCCCTGAATTATCAGAAAAACTCTGGCTTAAAATGTCTGATGATCTTGGAGAAAGAATTAAGGCGACATATGATGCAAAATATTCTGGTCTTACAGTTGGTGTTCTTTTCAGAATTATTTTTGCTTATGAATTCTTGGAATAAGAATGTAGGGATGCAGCTTATAAAAGGAATTTAAAAAATTTATCATTCTGTAGGCAGATCCCTATCCCAGGATACTACAAGAACACTGGATCTAAGTCATATGGGCTACGACGGTCAAAAACATACAAGGGTAAGCCTCATGAGACTTATGCCAGAATTGAGAAGATGAAGCACTTAATCAGAAACAAAAAATGTAAGTGCTATTTATGTAGTCAAGAGGAACATTTTGCACGAGAATGTCCTTATGAAACTCAAGACTTTCCATTTATCATGGTAAGAAGACTAACACCCACAGCTGTTATACCAGAAAGAAAGTGCCCTAGAGCTGCAGGATTGGACCTAGCTGCTGATAAAGATCATTATATTCCGGCCCGAGAAAGAGCTTTAATATCTATGGGTATTTGTATTGAAATACCTTTTGGAATATATGGGTGAATCGCAACAAGATCAAGTGCCGCTTGGAGATTAGGCCTTGAAATTGTGATTTTTTTCTCTTATTAATGTAATGATTATCTTTGATTCAGTTTTAGTGTGTTTAACAAAATGTTGACAATTGTGAATATATTATCATTTGTTTGTATAATCTAGAGATTAAAGGATGAACTGAGAGGTGAACCTTAATCTTGAATCTATAAATTATCACAAAAGTAGTTCAAAATTCTCTCAAGGATAACATTAGTTATCAAAGAACTTAAAGGGTTTAACAATTTAATTATCATGAGAATAGGAGTTCTGTTAAGATAAACACATCATTGTATTTCGAGATGAAACATCGATTAACTAAGGATAATTCACCTTCAAGAATATTCTAATATTGTAAGAGAGGAAATTATAGTTGAATTGTTGATACTCATCATGGTGAAACCGAAACACTAGAATTGTCTTAAGATTTGGTTTCCTAATCAACCTTTTATTCAGTTTTCTAGTTTGATTTAGTTTCTCAGTACAGTTATTTACTTGCCTTGATTTCGTCTAGATAGCCTACTTTTTGGGGTTTGGCACGAACAAGTTTTACACTTTTTCCTTATATTTCATATTGAGGTTTAGTCTTTGGCACCAGAGAAGTAATCTCAGGCATTATTGGTGAGGGCTTCAGTGTATTTCATTTATTCTTTTGTTGTGCTTGAGGCTATATATGTTGATGCATTACTTTCACTACATGTTTGGGATTTAGTTGTTAGCATACAAAAGTAATCTCATGCATTATTGGTGAAGGTTTCAACCTATTTCATTATATCCTCATTGGGCCTCTAACCATATATATGAATGCACTACTTTCACTACATGTTTGATTTTACTATTATGTTATTGTTTCTAAAATTTGGATTTTAGTGTTATATATATGCACTATTTTCAGTACATGTTTTGATTTTACTATTATGTTATTGTTTCTAAAATTTAGATTTTAGTGTTTTTTTTACTTTATCTGGGTAAATGTAGAGATAAAGTGATACGATTAGTTGCAAGCATACATCATACTACTGCAATGATGGAAAATGAAATATTTCTTTTTTCTAACTACAGAATAATTTACGAGACATGGTAATGAGGTGAATATAAAGAAATGTACTAAAGTTGCATTCTTTATCGGTCTTTTTTTCATGTTAGACTCATGTACTCTAGGCAATTTGTTCTCATATCCTTATTTTCCTTTAGCCTCTAGATTCACCAACTAAACTAGATTATTGAGATTTTATGTGTTGCTCAGAAAGCTTCCCTGGAGTCAAGTGGAGCTTCGTTCCATGTTTGATTAAATGATTATGCCTTTTTTATTTGAAAGATTTTCAAACGTTTTCTAATATGTGGTTTGATTCAAGACTATATGTCATTTTCCATTCTATGATGAGTTTTAGTACATGGTGTTTTCTTTTTACACTGTTACTGTGACATAATTTGGATTTTCAAATACTGATAATTGTAGTTGCATATGTATAATTTTTTATGTTGTTATTTATGTGGTATTTTATTTTACTGTATTGTCACATATAGTTTTTCTCTATTGGTTGTATAAAAGGATTTTCTTGAAAAAAAAGTGGGGTTCTGCCAAAACTTATTTCTTCAACCAAATAGAATTTTGATTTAAAAGATAAAAATTTGCCACATGACCTCACAGAGGCACTTCCTTTAGGGGAAGTCACCCTTGGGGAATGACATGCTTTATGGTAGTAAACAAGCTAAGGCGCTCAGGTTGTTGTAACTTGCTGAAGCTCATTTCATATATAGTTAGCCAACACTGGACTATAATTTTAACTATATCACTATTTGAATCTACTGTTGTGATTTGTTCAAACTTATTTTTCTTTCTAAACACACTTCTTTATAAGCTCATGAATACGTGGTGAACAAACAAACTCGTATGCTTGTAAAAAAGATTCACTTATAGTTCCATAAGAATTTCCATTTATAAGGTATCAAATAATTTCAATTATTAGCTTATGAATAGGTTCACAAACAAGATTAGTTACAAGCTTGATGAAACATTCATAAAGAAATTCAGTTGTAGGTATTTTGATAGACCAATAAAGTTACAGTAAGATTGCATTGGAAGTTGCCTCAAGGTAGATTCAATAGAATACACAAATGAAGTTCAAGATTAGGTAAGCTTCTAAGCTCAAGCTTGTTCAACAACATCAAAGCGTAGGCTATACCAAGCTTTCCAAATCTAATATTATTAGTCATCAAGCTTGAATTCTAGTTTAAACGTGAAACAAATTTAATCTAAAGTTCACTAGTAATTTGTTTAACCAAGCTGAAAAAAAAAAACTATGACACGAACCTTGCTTGATTTTAGCTGCATATAGGAGGTTGGATGTCTAGTTAAACTATCCAAGCTGAACTTCCAAAAATACATTTCAAGTTGTTATCTTCTTGGTGAGATGGTAGTTAAAAATGAAAAAACTTGAGTGGTCAGTCTCATCACATAACCCAAAAAATGGAAATATACTAATTATTTTGAACACTAGTTCAGTTTAAGATAAGGGTAAAGGAAGATGAACAAAATCACTTGAGCTGTTTGGTTGAATTCAAGTAGTGGATATAAACCATAAGTGAAAATTCGTACAGTCTATGAATTTTGGGCCTTCTTTAATTCAGTCAAAGATCATGTTGTCCAATCTTTTCAGTAAAGATAACTGGCTGATTTGTAGTAAATTCAAGGTGTTTTTACGTGACTAAAGTACCAGACATCTCCAGTTTAATAATTTGACAGAAAACTCCCAAAAGATTGATTAGGAATTCAACTTTTGTCCGTAATGCTGCCATAAGGTGCCCAAGACTACTTATTTATGTAGTGGTAATGTGTTCTCTTAATCTGGCAAGAAGTGGGGACATTAAATTCACCGAGAATGAACTCAGGAACTCTAAAATCCAACCGTTGATTGGCAAACGAGATTAACTCAGTTGTTTCATCAGGTCCAAACTTCCGATAACCTAAAGAAATTAAGATAATATGCATTCTTGAACCACAATTCAGACTGAATACTTTGTGCAGTGTGTTGAGCAGGATCACGAAGTACTAACGAAACAAAAGAAGAAACAAGCAACTAGGTACCAAGAATAGTTTAAGCACCTGCGGAGGAGCCAACGAGTATGATGCCGCGAGGGGAGAGGGTATCGGAGACCCACTTGCAAACGGCGATGACGTCGTTGATCTCGGCAGATCCGAAGAGGGAGGCCCGGCCGGAGGACCTGCCGGCGCCCCTCATGTCAAAGGTAACTGCCTGGTATCCCCTCTCGGCGAGTCCGGTGGCGATCCCCCGGAGTAAGCCCTGGAAGCCGCCGAGGACGGTGTACGGGTGGACGAGGACGAGGACGAGATCGCTCACGGGAGGATCCGCCGGTTTGAAGAGCCGCACGTGAAGCTTGACGCCGTCGCTGGTCTCCACGGTCTGAGATTCTACCCCCATCACTCCCAACAGCTGTGATGAGGCGGCAGCAGGGGGGCCAGAGATGTAGTAGGGGGGTTTTGATTCGGAGGAGACTGGAAGAGGAAAGACCGGATCTTAACCGGAGAGAATGCCCAGAGTCGAGTTCGATCGTCGTCATCGTCATTATTACCTTGCTTGGGTAGTTGGCTGTCCGGTTCAACTCGATCAATCATCTTCTTCGACTATTTAAAAAAAAAAATAAAAGATTATAGAAAACGCGGCATGTAGTTCTATCGCTGTGCTCCATCCCCATTTCAACCAAATTTAATGGATTCGAAGATCATAAGGGGAATTCAATGTTTCCTTTTTTTTTTTTTTTTGTTTTTAGTCTTTAGCTTTTAGAATCGATTAAATTTCGAAGATGATCAATTGCTGATGAGAACTATACATCACCTAAATACTCGATCATGATTTATACTTGACCACTCCGACAATAAATCCATGGGCCATATTTCACATTGTATTTCATATTTTTTTCATCAAATAAAATATAAGTGCATTTCGATCAAGAATTAACCCCGAGTATTCTAGAGATCCATCAAACATGGAAGCATAGCATAGTGCCCCTCCCTATCCTCTCTCTTATTCCAAGAGAAAAAGGAATATATATCAAAAATTGTTGGCAAACAAATATCCATAGAATTCCTCCCTAATTAATGATAAAAGTAAGATTATTATTTTCATCTAGGGAGATCTTCTTTTCGACGAGACAGGTTTAAGTTAAAATTACTATGTTATTGCAATTGCTATTCTTCCATGTTTTGTTATCCCATTTGCATAACTGGCCATTATATAACTTTCATGATCTGCAATATAACTTAAACAATGTCATTAAATACTCATGATCTGCCGACATCCATTGCTTCATATTGAGGCATTCGTATCCTTAGTTATTTTTGATGCAACTTATGGAAGATGATCAATACATAATTGAATTTCAATAGTGGTTATCATCCTCAAACAAATGGGCAGACGGAAAGTGCGAATAGTATTGGTACCGGGAGCAACACAGTAAACCTTGAATTTTAATGTATGACTAAGTATAAAATTAGGTTGATTGTAAACTAATGATTTTGTGTCAAGTGAAATAGGTTACTTGACAAGTGTGATATATCTTAGTTAGGAACCAGGCAACTGACTAAGTCTTAATGAAGCTAAGCAAGTACAAAGTCCTAGTTAGGAACCAAGCAAGTAGTTAAATCTTGGTTGGGAAAGCAGAAAAAGTCCTAATTTGAAACTAGGCAGAGGAAGTCTAAAGAAAGTTAGCAGAGAACTAAAGTTTTGGTAGGCAAAGTCCAAGTGTAGTGAGCTTGAAACTGAACTTGGCAAATCACACTAAATGGTCAGTTAGGAGTTGAATATCTAAATGAGTACGCGCATGTAAAGTTAAATCTTATATCATACTGATTACGTGTGTCAATATGTAGGGAAGCGAGGTTCGACAAACGACCAACCAAAGGAAGTCTAGACAACTAGTTGGAGATAACCTTTAACCTTTAGAGTTGAGGCTTACCAAGCGACTGGATAGAGGAGTGGGCGACCACATCTTCCAGGTGACCATAGACACTTCCAGATGACCAATGTGATAAGATCCTGCGATCCAGGAAAGTTGGTTAAAGATGAAAATTAACCATGCTTCGGGTGACCAGAGGGAGTTCAGTCGACCGGAGACCATGGATATCATTTACTACTAGATAAACATCGCTACCATGTCAACATCCTCCCAGGCAATCAAAGATGGTCTAGTCAATCGGAGAATGTCACGTCGACATCCAAAGAAGGCCTATAAAAAGATCTTTGGGTAGAGCTTTCAAATCAATTTTTATTTGACTAGTATTCAGCTCGTGTGCTTATTGTGACAATGACACATAACCTTGTGCTCAAACTTCAATCAACAATCCTAGCATAACCTACATTTGTATCGTACTTACCTTTTAGATTTTTTTCTTAAGGTTTCTCCACCTCCAAAAACTTTTTAGGAAAGAGAAATTTAAAATAAGAATCATATTATTTTATTGTGTGTGTCTGTCTCTATTTCTAATTAATTATTGCATACTCTAATTGTTTGAATAATTATTCAAGTCTTGCATGATTAATTTAATTAATATCTAACTAGTTTGTTAATATTGCATGCCTATTCAAAAATTACTTAGTTGTTAAAACTCTTAAATCATTACTTGTTATTTCCTATTTCCTTTGCATAACTCTGTTTGATTTAATAATAGTTTTATTTAGCTTGTAAAACTCTTAAACGTTATTCAACCTCCCCCCACCTCTAGCATTGAGTTCAATCCTACAAATTGGTATCAGAGCGGATTGAGTTGATAGTACAATAGGAAAGCTCTATTGGGTGCATGTCTAGGAAGGATAAGGAATACCCCTACCTAGTGCATCTAATAAAGTGGAATTAGCCGAAGATATCTCACCTCATTTTAAACCAGTTAGACTAAGAAATTATATTAAAGCTAGTCAAATTTAAAATTCTTATTTTAACTTTGTCTTAGTAAGTGGTCCTTGTTCTGATATCCAAGAAAACCTCTGTGCCTCACTACGACCTAGAAAGCTAAGTTATGAACTTTTTATTAGTGAAGGGAGCATCAGATGATTGAACTAGGATTTTGATAATGACAAAGGGTCTAAGTTAAGCTTGTGAAGTTAACTAATGAGCTGAACTGAGTATATAGGTAGCACAAGAAAGCTCTAGTTGTAGTTGGGCAAAAGAAGTCCTAGTCTGGAGGACTGGGTAAGTGAAGTCCTAATCTAAAAGACTGGATAAGGAAGTCTTGGTTAGGAGGGCTGGGTAAGGAAGTCCTGGTCAGGAGGACTGGACAAGAAGCCTTGATCAGGGGAACTGGCCAGGAAGACTTAGTAAATCAGAGGACCAGGCAGAAAGTCTAGGAAGGTCTGGAGGATCAGATGTCTAGTGGTGGAAGTCCTAAGGTTGAGGTGTTAGATTTAAGAGGTATTGAATAAATAGTAATTCACTATTTGATTACACATTCTATATGTGTTTGATTGGATCTTAAACTCAAATAGTGAATGTCTGCAATACGATTCATAGCATGAGAGAATTTTTGATTGGATCACAACTAGTGAGCATCTCTACATGTGCAATTATGAATGTATTGAAACTATCCCTAGTCGAGGAATTGATGAATACAGACATCATCGATTCTATCGAGACTAACACATTTTAAACTCCTTGGTTAGCCAAGCAGCAGATCTCGCTGGTTGGAGACATTGGATGTTGAGAGTTAAACGTAGATGATGATTAAAGGTAACCAGTTCATTGGAGTGACCTGCCTTGAGACTTCATATGGTTCTATACATATGTCAATGAAGATCTCAATGTAGCTTAAGTGTGAGTTTTCTTTGACTTGCGGTATTCAAGTCACCTTGGTCATGGAGACTTATACTTTGACATCTTAAGCAAGCATCTCCGAGGAGGTATGGGCCTGAAATTATTGGGTATAAGTTGAAGTGCCCGAAGGTGTTTGAATAGCCCACAGAGAATTTACCGCTGCTGTGAAAAAGGAGACGTATACCCTCGCGGCCGTTTATCAGGATTGTTACTAAAAGTCTTAGGTCAAAGCATTACATGTCAAGAGTATAGTACTCTTGGACACATGTACAAGTAACTTGAATCCATAGGACAAGAAAGCAGCTTGGGCTAGGTGTGACGTAGTCAGACTAGTAGGGATCGACACATAGATCATGTCTTAAACCAAGCGGGTATAAGACGGTGAAAGGAATGAGACACGTTTAATTAGAGCTGCTGAAGGGTTTATAATTATTCTAGAATCAATCGTTGATTTTTTGATCAATTGGGGATCATGATGTACTACTAGGTACCACTCATGATCGTTTCATAATTAATAGTTTAATTTCGGACAACTAACATAATCGGGAACTTATTGGGTCACATGCACTATAAGTTTTCCGAAGGACTTAAAATGAGTTTGAGAATTGGATTCTCAGAACGAGAGAAATAAAGTCTGGTTGGATTGAACAACGGACAAAATGATGGAATTTATCTTATGAAGACGAAATAAACAAAACTGATTTTGTTCAAATTAGAGGTTGTTTGGTTATTGAACCAAATAATTTAGTTTTGAACCAAAATTGAACCAATTTAGTTTGGTTCATGACGAAAGAGATTTTGGCAGAACGGATGCAATGAGAAGCTTCGTCTTGTGAAGACGAATTAAACACAATTGATTTGGATCAAATTGGAGGTCGTTTGATTATTCAACAAAGCGAACCAAGAATGAATCCTGTCGCTACAGTGACATGGGCTGAACTCGGTTCATCTGGGATAATTTTCTATTCTGATTTAGCCCAAATCCAATTTAATCCCGATTCAATTACTGTAGCTTCTCAAAAATACTGAAACGCGCTTGTTCCTTCTTCCCCGCCATGACACCTCCCGTCACATCTGCCCTAATCACATGATTTTTTCCCTAAAATCACGCAAGTGCCGCAGGAAACCACGGGGCCGCCGTGCCTTAAGAAGACAAAACCCTAGGGCAAGCGATGGTGAGCATTTTCTTCTTCCTCAGTGCGCGCCATCTCCCCCTGTTCTTCTTCTCCACATCATGGCATCGATGTCTTCCTCTTGTGCTAAGTCACCGCCTGCCCGCGTCGATTTTCTCCCGGTGCCGCATCCTCCGGCTGGCCTCAAGATCGCCGCACCTCTCCGTGACGCGCTCTTCGACCGACTATGAGCTCGTCGCGCGAGAGACAACAGAGGATCGCGAGTTTTAGTGTGGCTCTTGTTCTTCCCGCGGAGAGCCACCGTCGCCAATCGGCCGTCATTCGTTGTTCTACCCGTCGCGCCATTGCTGGTTTGAGGTCGCTATTCATCTTCTCTGCTAAGCGCCAAGCCCGAATGCACGCGTAGATCTTTTTCTTCCTGACTGTGAAAATCACGAGAAACAATAGGAGGGTCAACGACCACAACTGAGTATCCCTCACCCCTGTTCTGCCTGTGTATTGCTTCTGCCGGTCGGAGCTCGCCGTCCGCCGTAGAAGTGATGCGTGCTCAGATTGTCATTATAAAATGAGCACATCAACTTAATTAATATCGAATCCTCTAACTAAAATAGTATAGGGTAACTCGAGTCATCTTCTAATGATTGTAGATGGTGTACGGTAATCTTAGAGGTTATTGAAATTGGGGATTTGGATTTTTAATTGGAGGGGAGTTGTTGTTTTGAGTTCTAAATCTAAAGAATGAAAAGAACACTAAGCATTATAAATAGAGTTGCGAATTCAAAAATGCTGAGCATAAAGTGCATTAACGAAGTAAGGAAGTGCATCAACAAAGTAAATAAATGCATCAACAAGTAAACAAAGAAAAACTAAGAACAATCAACATCCAAAACTGTAAGAGAAAATTAAACAGACATCTAATGTGCAAAATTGAATCTAAGCTGATAAATAGATAGTAAAATGACTCTCCCAATGTCCCTGGCCGGAAGTGGATGCGAAGCGGCAAAACTTAACAGAAGGATGCGGCGACAGATGGAACCCCCAACTCCGATGCAAACTCCGTGTGGTTGAAGCGACGGGTGAAATGATATGAAGAAACAAGGAATCCTCTTGACTCCTTAGTGGAAGGAAGATGGTCATATTTAAAGATGGAAATCCTTTTGACTTCTTTTCGACGGTGGTGATGGATGTGGATGATGATGATGGTGAAGGGAAAGTGGCAACTAGCCCCTAGGTCAGGTCCAAAGAGAAGAATACCCTAATCTTCATAAAATTCAGCTTTTATACCCCTAAAAATAGCCCTGCGACGCGATCGTGTCTCAAGGCACGACTTGGAGAAGGAGTCATTCTACAAAAGAGGCATGGTCGTGCCTTATAGGCACGACCCAGAGAAAGAGGCCTTCTGTGGAAGAGACACGGCCGTGCCATGTAGGCACACCCCAGAGTAGGAAGTCTTTTATGGGAGAGGCACGACCATGCCTTTTAGCATGGCCTAAAGAGGGAATCCTTCAACATACCCTAAAGCAAAGTTGTAGATCTTGAAGTTATCTTCATTTTGATAGGTGGCATATCTTGTGGTTCCATCTAGGCTAAAAGTTATGCTCATTTTACTTTTAGTCTACAAAACTGTCCAAATGAGGCACGACTATGTTTGGGCCTTGGAAAGGTAAGGCACGACCCTGGTAATGTGAGGCATGACCTAGAAAGGTGAGACACAGCCTTGGGAAGGTGAGACACGGCCTGGACTTGTGAGGCACAATTTGGACTTCAAAACTGGTCCGTATGATGGGGCATGATCGTGTTGGCCTCTGAAGCACTTCAAATGACCTCCAAACACATTAAAATGTGCTTCAACTTGATTCAACTTCATGGCTCTTTAAGTATCCTACAAAAATACATTAAAAAATATTAGATTCAACCCCATATCTGTAAGAATAAGTAATATGATCCAAAATGAGTTCCTACTCGTAACATGTGTTAATACTCAATAGTTACACAGTGAGAGGAGCAAAAATATCAAGTATTAGAGCCAAAATAAACTATAAAAATGCATGTTATTAATTCCCCCATACTTATTTTTGCACGTTTCGGGCAAGTAAAGGAAAACAAACATCTCCCTAAGTAACTCATATCAATGCTTCAAAGAAAATAAAAGGTAGTTATTTAGGCTTATCAAGTTTTCATTGATCAAGGCATACGAGGTCCAATTCATACACAAGTCAACAAGCATGGTGATTTCAAGCATATGATTAAACTAAATGTATGTAAATGGTATTCCAACTTAATGCAACTCATGATGTTTCACAACTATATGCTTGCATGTCTCCTACTCTCTACTATTATAAACACAAGTATCCATGACTCCAAAGGCTTATCTTCTCCATGAAGAATAACTCCGATAAATTACACTGAAACACAAGAGAGAAAGACATATAAAGAGATGGTATGAATATGGAAAAAGAAGACATAAAATAATGAATTGTTATGATGTTAAACATGTCCATTAACAGTGCTTATAAGAAATCCACTTCCTTCTTCCTAAATGAAAAAATAACTCATAACTCTCATCCTCCCTTGGATGCACATCCAAACCTACTAATCATCATCAAACACTTTACTTCTAGAAAAATTGTATAACATATCAATGATTTTTTTCTTCTTTTTTTTCCCTTTATTTCTTTTTTTTCAACAACAATTTTTTTCAATGAATTTTTTTCCAATTTTTTTTCTTTTTTTAATGTTTTTTGTAGATTTTTCTAAAATTTTTTTGACTTTTTTTCCTATTTTTTTGAATTTGTTTTCAACCTATCTAAAGAAAATGAAAATCTATTTTTTAAAAAATCATGATATGATGTGTTATCCATATAAGTCTCTCAACAACACTTTCCTCTCAACAACACTAACCAAATCTTTCTAAACAAGAATATGACTTCAAAAAAAAAAAAGCATAGTTCAACCATGATGATCAAGCACGACACTCTCATGCTATAGATTATATCTAGCCTCATTTTTTTTCCACTTCTCTTCATTTTTTCACCATTTAATCTTCTATAAGTATACATCTCCTCCCCCACACTTAAAATTTGACTCACATCTTCTCCCCCACACTTAAAATTTGATCGTCTCGAGCAATAAATTTAATAAGATAAGTAAATTATGTCAGTCAAGGTATACTAAAGAAGGTCACATAGAGTAAAGGGAAAAAGAAATGAAACTATCAATGGGGTAAAAGAAGAAGACATTTACACAAAGAGAATTACAAAAGTGTAGAAAAGATAGCCTTCATCATCATCACATAACTTATGATATTATGACCTTGAAAAGAAGCATAGCAAGTTCTAGAGTTCCACAACATGATTGCATGTCACACCACAAGGAGAAAAATGATTAAATCCTCACTAGGTGTATAAAATCATCAAGTAAAGTTAATCAATTAGAATCCATCACCACACTAATGAACATATGCATGGAAAGTGTTTAAGCATGCCATAGAATCCAAAACATGATAATCAAACTTAACTAACTTTCACATCTCCTAAAGAATGGTACGAACACTTATGGAAATGAAACCACAGTTCCTAACACTATGTGTAAATGAAAAACCAAGTGTGCTAAAAACCAAGTATGCTATTCACAAAAACATGAATGCAAACAAAACAAAACAACTAAGCAGAAAATAAAAAGAGAAATGAATGAACTCCCCTCAAGTTGGGTAGATGAGGTTATTAAGTTTTTCTCGTTCCAACACCGTCTGCATAACTCCATGATGAAATTTCTTTAGATGGTGCCCATTCACTTTAAATGTCCTCCCATTCATCGTGTCCTACAACTCAATCACTCCATGGGAAAAAATATGAATAGTATAGAAAGGACCCTTCCACCTGGATCTCAATATACTTGGAAACCATTGGAGTCTAGAGTTATATAGCAAAACCTTATCACCTACTTGAAATTTCTTCCGCAGTGTATGCTTGTCATGATATGCTTTGGTCTTCTCTTTATAATTCCATGAGTTATCGTAGGCTTCAAGTCTTAGTTCCTCCAATTCTTGTATCTTTAATTTCCTCTCAATTCCAGCTAGATCTATGTCCAGGTTACAACACTTGAATGCCCAGAATTCTTTGATCCAAAACATGTGATGCTTGAGTGGTTACCTTAATGGGTTCTTGTCCTCCTCCAAGAAGAATTTATGCATACAAAAAGAGGGGCTGAGGCCAAGAATATCTGTAATGGTTCATTCTATGCCTTTTTGATATTGCCTCAAAAAATTCAACAATCTTTTCTCTTAATCTGCCTCCAGGTTCTCGACAATGAAGACTAGCTTTTTCCCCAAGTAGACATACTTCAAGTGATCTGGTGGGGGTTTTAATTCTAGCCTTGGAGGTTGAACAAGGGATGGAAATAATTTTTTAGGACCTGCTTCCACAATAGAGATCCCTACACAAGCATTAACAATGTCATTAGTGATACAAGAAGAAGAAAATTGTTCGTCACTTAGCTTCACATTCTCCTCCCTGATCTTGTTAAGTTCTTCATCTATATCCTTTAGCTTCTTATCTTCCATTTCGAGCTCCAGTTCCTAATGCCTCATCTCTTCAAGGGTATTTGTATGCCTCTTTTTAATCAATTGGCAAGATATCTCAGCTTCTGTGTTTCTTTGGTCTTTGTCTTGTAAGGAGACATTGAAGATTTCCAACTCTAGCCCCTTTTGGTTTAGCTCCTCCTCTACACTCTTTCTAGCTTGAACATTGCGTTGGGGAAATAGCAAAGGAATCCTTAGCTCTTGCTGTTGCTGTTTTGGAAATTTTTGAGCTGACTGAGAGGTTGAAATTGAGGTTGAATTGTTTGCTGGAATTTTCTTAGTAAGTGTGATTTTCTTCCAATTCTTCAACTAAAATGATGGGATCAACTAGAGTGGGGATTGTGCTTGAATTTGGATCAAGGTTAGCTGTTGGAAATGCTTGAAATGGGCTGTTCTGAGCTAAAATTGGAGCTGTTGGAAAGTTTTGCTCCAAATCTGAATTATTTTATGGCTTGACCCTTAAGCTTACAATTGATTCATTCCACTTGCTAACTGTCTAATTTGCCTTTCAATGTTTTGCAAGGTTGTATCAGTCCTTTGTTGATTTTGTTGTTGCAGTAAATTGAATTGTTGCTACTGTAACATTTGATGCATCAACTCCTCCATCTTTTGTTGTTGTACATTGGAAGTATTAGAGCTACCATAATTTGTATATGGTTTTTGTTGAGCTTGAAACATGGGAGGAGGCTGTTAAAAATTCTGAGAATTCTAGTAATTCTGTATTGGAAGCTGAAATTGCATATTTTGACTTAGAAATGGCTTAAATGGTTGTTGTGGCTTCTGAAATTGGTTCTGGAGATGCTGTGAGGTTAAAAATTGATGCTGGGGTGTCTGTTGTAATTGTTGCATTTGATTAGGAAATTGTTGAAAGCTTTGAGAAGGTTGCTATGGTTATTGGAAATGTTGATTTTGTGGTTGAAAGCCTTGTTGTTGCTGCTGTGAAAAATTAGGATGTTGTTCAAAATTGTTTATGTATCTCAGATCTAAATAATCCCTCCATCCATAATTGTAGGTAGATGACATAGGGTTGTTCTGATATTAGGGGCTGCTCTGATACATATTGGTTGCTGCCACCTGATCTGGGAAAGGAAATCTTTCATCTAGTTGTAATAAGGGGCAGATAACAGTAGGATGGGTTGCACTGACACATATTCTACAAACTTACATTGGTTGAGCTGCTAAGCCATGAAAATTTTGGTACGGCCAACTCTCTGATCTAAGCTCGAAATCCACTTCAGGTTTAGGATATTGGATGTAAAAAGATTAATAAGTCAAATCTGGTACTCCGAGAGTGTTGTTGTTGAAATTGTTGTAGAATACTAAGATACTGATCACTGAATTCTTCTGGGTTCTTTGTAAAGTGTGGAATGTTCTGATAATCTCTAGATTATCTTTAAGTAATGACTCCTCAAATGTTCATGTTATGCACTATAGTCTCACTTGAAAGCAAACACACAAACAAGACAACTAGGTGTAGAAACAGTGCACAACAAACTCAAGTAAGGAATTGAAGCACCAAATAATTTTTTAAATTTTTGTGACCATCATAGCAATAAAAGTAAATGAAAATGAAACTGAGAAATGAAAAAAAAAATTTATAAAAACAAAAAGGTAGTCTAAATGAAGGAATTTGGGCAAAAATGACCTTATTTCAAGGCCAAAGGCTGTGAGTATTGTTTCCTAGGCCGTTTTATGTCAACCTACCAAATTTGAGGTCAATCAGAGTCCAAATGAACAATTCAGCATAAACTAACACCAATTAGATAGTTTTGCCCTTGACAAGTAAAATTCAAAGCAAATAATGAGAACAAGCTAGAACTACCTAAACACCTCTATTAATCTCCGGCAATGACGCCAAAACTTGATGCATGCTCAGATTGTCGTTGTAAAATGAGCATGTCAACTTAATTAATACCGAATCCCCTAACTAAAGTAGTATAAGGTAACTCGAGTCGTCTCCCAACGATTATAGATGATGTACAGTAATCTTAGAGGTTATTGAAATTGGGAGTTTGGATTTTTAGTTGGAGGGGGGTTGTTGTTTTGAGTTCTAAATCTAAAGAACGAAAAGAACACTAAGCATTATAAATAGAGTTGCGAATACGAAAGTGTTGAGAATAAAGTGCATTAACGAAGTAAGGAAGTGCATCAACAAAGTAAATAAATGCATCAACAAGTAAACAAAGGAAAACTAAGAACAGTCAACATCCAAAACTGTAAGGAGAAATTAAACAGACATCTAATATGCAAAATTGAATCTAAGCTAATAAATGGACAGTAAAATGACTCTCCCAATGTCTTTAGCCTGAGGTCGAAACGGCAAAACTCCACAGAAGGATGCACCCATCACATCACAATAATTCTTTCTCCCCGTGGGTGATGCACTGTGCGCCACCAATACAATAGTCCAGCCAGTCGGACTGTGCCTTCTTCGACTAGACTTAGGGGAGGCTTGTGATGCAGGTGACCTAGATGATGTGGCTCCCACTGGAAGGAAAGTCAAGGGTTAGATAGTAGTCAAAGTCCAGGTTAAGGTGGCAAGACTAGTCAACATGAACCCGGCTCCATCATGTTGAAATAACCTACACCTTAAGTTCAACCCGTGATAAGGATGTCGCATGGGCCCAGTCTTGGCCCACCCTACCAGGCCCACCTCGGGCGACCTCATCTCGGCAAACCTTGTCTCGATCATAATCATCTCGGTCCATCCCTTCTCGGCTATAATCGTCTCAGCCATAATCATCTCGGTCATCGTAATCGTCTTGGCAAACCTTATCTCGGCCATAATCATCTCGACCGCTCTCTTTCTCGGTCGTAATCGTCTCGACCAACCTCGTCTTGGCAAACCTCATCTCGGCTAGCCTCGTCTTGGTCATCTCAAGCATCTATTCTCAACCACTTCACCTCGCTCTGCTTCATCATGGGTCCTCACCTCAGGCCCCCTGAGTGCCAGAATGACACACAACATCCTAGAGGAGAATGTATTCGCAGGAGTCACAGATTCGATCTCCTCCGATATCCTTTCTTTTGCACATCAGGACAAAGGGTGTACCAGATTGTCAAACGTGGTCTCTTCCGACACCTCCTCTTTCATGCATAGAGCTAAGATGAACATAAAGTTGTCAGACCTGGTTCCCTCCGATGGTCCCTTTTCCTGCACATACAACCAAAATGGAATGAGAATTAGAGGGCATTTCCTTTCTTGGTAGGTGGTCGCAGGCAACTAGGAAGATGTCACCCTGCCAGACGTGGGGGAGCCTAGTGCAGATTATAAAAGGCCTAGCCTACCACCATGTTCGAGGTTCGATCCCTGAAACTCAGTTCCTACTACTTTCTCTCTTATTTTACACCATCCTCACTGAAACCCTAACTTGAGCATCAGAGTGACCTTCTGGAACTCTCTGACACCAGTCTAACCTCTTCTTTGAAGTGTGTTTTAGGTTCGGACCAAGTTTCACTCTTTGGCTCAACCCAGAGATCGTCCGTGTCAAATAGTTGGTTTACTAGTGGTTTGACCAACCATATATTTGACCAGAAAAATAATCTTGCAACCAATTATTCTATTGTCAAGTGGCAATATGATATTATCACGGAATTCACCACCTTCTATAAAGAGCTGCTGAGCAACACTGAAACTCCCGACATCAAGATAATCAGTGAAGGTTTGATTAATGAAGACTCAGGTCTTGAATTCTTGCTCCTCCTTTTACTATAGATGAAATTCAAACTACTATAAAAGAGTTGAGAAAGAGTAGTGTAAGAAGAGGACTTGGACATAGGCCTGTCAGCTAGACAAATGTCTATCTCGACGCTGAAGTACAAAGACTTAAAGAGAAATTGTACAGTCTTAATCTGATAAGAAACACCGAAGATATACAAATGGAGGTGAACAACATCAAGCTGATTTTTTTTGTTAAATATGCATAAATAGTCTATAACGAGCACTTGTTTAAGCAATGCAAATTTACAAAAGTCAGCTGTTTATATATTGCTGAGTAATCGATCACTTGATCGATTAAGACCTAGGGTAATCGATCGCATGATCGATTACCGTCGCTCCTCATTTCTCAAAATCGAACAGAATGGCCATTAATCGATTCGCAATCGATTAACGACGCTTTAATCGATCGGTTGATCGATTACGGATGCATTAACTCGGGTAGGTGATCGATTCACCCACCCTGTTTTAAACCCTCAAACCCCCGACTCAAAACCCAAAACCCTAAAACCTCTCGCCGTTTTCTTCTCCGAGTTTCCTTCTTTCTTCTCCTCTTTCTCTCAAGGTGTGTTGCGTTGGTCTTCTTCCCCTGTGTCTCTGCTCATCATCTCCGGTCTCTCATGGCACCAAAGTAAGTTTCAAAGACTCTTCTTTCCTTATTTGTATTTTTGATCTTATAGGTCGATTGATTATGCTAATGTTAATTATGCTAATCATGATTCTTGATTGTGTTGTTTGGGTTTGTGGTTGATTGTCTTTATCCGGTATGTTGTATCTTTGTGTTCCTATCCGTGTGTTGGTGTTTGTTGGGTTTTGGTTGTGTTGTCCCGTGCCATTGTTGTTGGTTGTCCCGTGACCTTGTGTTCTTGATTGGGTTTTGTGTTGGTTGATCTTGCCTTTGTGTTGTGTAACCCTAGGAAGAAGAGCAAGGGTAATCCCTCGGGTGAGGGTCCTCTCACAGTCTCCACCACCTCTGTCCGACCATCACCTAGACCACAACCTCCTACCGACTCCCGATTCCCTAATGCTGCCCTCCAAGATCATTTTGCTAAATCTTCCTTTCAGTTGATCCCTCCACGTTCGGTGGATCAACAGTTTATCCATGATCATTGCTTTTCGATTTATCAGCTCATTGAACACTATCAGTTGTCATCCATTGTCTACTGTGAGCGAACGGTCAATGTTGATCGTCTCGCCGAATTCTATAACAACCTTCATACTACTGATGGTGTACACTATAGGACTAGGGTTGCCAAGACTAATATCGACTTTACCTGTCAGATCTTAGCTGATTATCTCGGTTGTCGGCCTGCCCAGTCCGATTTTGTTTGTTTTCCGGCCTTACCCGAGATCCTTCCTCCACCGTTTGATCAGATCACTGTTGATCTGATGCACCAGCAGCTCCTCCACCGTCCCAGACCTGATGGGCCAGATGGCGGTATCACCGCTTTTCGGGCTCTTCGGATGTCTGCTATCGACTACATCTTGTTCAAGATCGTAGTCAACTGTCTTCTACCCATTACCTCTCGAGCACTTGCAGTTATTCGACCCCCTCATCTGTTCATGGTATATGCCCTCCTTCAGCGGCTCGATGTTGATATCGCCGCTCACATTTTTGCCTCTATCATCCATCATAAATCATCTGTCAATGGGAAAGTTCATATGCCGTATGGCAATATTCTTACTGGATGGTTAGAGTCCTTGGGTATAGATGTCACTAGGGGCAAGGTGGAGAAAATGTCGAAGAAGTATTCTAGACTTGGAGTTCGAGCTTTCTCGAAATCCAAGATTACTCCACGATACGGGGACGTTAGATGGGCAGACGGGCGGGCACCAGGTACTCTACCACTTCCAGCTGCTGCGCCTGCTGCGATGGACATCGAGGAGGACCCTGCTGCCGAGGGGGCCGAGGCGGCTGATGAGGAGGAGGATCCTGATTATGTGGCGGAGCCGGATTATCAGGCTCAGATAGCGGCGCTGGATGCACGATTCACTGAGTTTGGCGTACGCATGGACATCGACGCCGGGGATTCTCGAGGCTGGAGACACGGGTGGACTCTGGCTTCACAGAGATGCGAGGCCAGATGACCAGCTTGTACGATATGATGCAGTCATGGATGCTTGGTCACCCGCCTCCACAGCCTTCCACCAGTGCTGCTCCCAGATGCTGCCCCTACTGCTGATGCCCCTACTGCTGATGCCCCCACTGATGATGCTCCTACTGATGCTACTGCTGATCCTGATTTGCCTCTTAGGGATGTCGTGGTAGATCCCGAGACTGGCGAGATGTCATTCTATCTTGGTGTATGATTTGTGTTGACTGTTTGACTTGTTATTTTGTTATGCTGTTTGACTTGCTACTATGTTATGCTGTTATTTTGACTTGCTGTTTTAGCTTTCTGTATGATTCAGTTATGTCCATGTTGTATCATTTTCTTTCCCTTATGTTTATGTCATATCTTATGCTTATTGCTTATCATATGCCATATTTGTTTCTCATGTTTCTCCTATTGATTTTATGTTCATACGTTCGAGAGGAGACACGATTGGATTTAGGGGGAGTTAGTGAGACGTGTTGGCCGGTCTACACCCTTTTCGGTGTTTGACAAAGGGGGAGAGAATCTAACCTTAAGTTTAGGAATTAACGAGGTGATTTGATGTAGGGGGAGGATTTGATCCCCTTACAGATATGAACTTAACCCTTATTCCACTTAACTCTTATTAACTGTTGTAGGGGGAGGATCCTGATCTCTTTACTTACATAAGAGGGAAGAATTCTGATCTAAACTTAAATCGTGTTGTCAAACAACAAAAAGGGGGAGATTGTTGATGCAGTTTTGTCCCGATTGTTGTTTTGATGTTGACAACGATTTAAGTTCATTTTAAGATTGATCAATGACGGATTAGGTCAGAGAGGGCTCGGTAGCTCGTTCTCTGGACCGGATTGAGTCGGAGAGGGCTCGGTAGCTCGTTCTCCGGATTAGGTCAGAGAGGGCTCGGTAGCTCGTTCTCTGGACCGGATATAGTCGGAGAGGGCTCGGTAGCTCGTTCTCCGGACTAGGTCAGAGAGGGCTCGGTAGCTCGTTCTCTGGACCGGATGGAGTCGGAGAGGGCTCGGTAGCTCGTTCTCCGGACTAGGTCAGAGAGGGCTCGGTAGCTCGTTCTCTGGACCGGATGAAGTGGGAGAGGGCTCGGTAGCTCGTTCTCCAGATTAGGTCAGAGAGGGCTCGGTAGCTCGTTCTCTGTACCGGACTATGGTCGGAGAAGGCATGGTAGCCTGTCTTCGGACCGGATCATTATCAGAGGAGGCTTGGGAGCTTGTTCTCTGATTACGTGATCCAATGCGGTTGGCTCGGGTGAGACCCAAGTTAACCTGATCAAGTCTTGATTTAGGGTTTAATGTTTAGCTTGGTTTAATCGATCAGTGAATCGATTAACCAAGGGTAAGTTGGTTAATCGATCTGATGATCGATTACAGACCTTTAATCGATCTGGTGATCGATTACAGATCATTCTGTGAGACCAGAGTTAGTTTGTTAATCGATCTGATGATCGATTACAGAGCATTCTGTAAGAATTCGCAAAACCCACAGAACGTACCATAATCGATTGGGCAATCGATTATGGTGAACTGTAATCGATCAGGTGATCGATTACAAGTTTAATGAGAAACCGGGTTAGCGTCTGGTAATCGATCACCTGATCGATTACCATGCCTTAATCGATCAGGTGATCGATTAAGGGCATGGGTAATCGACTGGTTGATCGATTACACGCTTTACAGAGGAGAGAATTACGACGTTTAATCGATTGTTTGATCGATTAAGGTATTTCTGATCGTGTTCAGGTTTCTGCTCTGATTTCTGATTGTTCTGATTGCTGTGCTAATCCTCTCTGAGCTTTGCAGATGGAGTTTGAATTTGATGAAGAACAGGAAGAGTCAAGGGATTGCTTTCTATTGATGGCAGTTTGTCGAGCTTTTGGTTTTCAGGTAAACGACAACAACGAGACTCTGAGCTGCACGGGAGGTTGATCAGGGTGATCAGTGAGGGCTGCTGAGAGGAGCTTGGTGCTGGTAAGCTCAGGTGGCTCAGACTGATCATGGTGCAGTGGACTCAGAGAACGTTGAACAAGGAGGTTAAAAGGAAGAGAGGAAGGAGAAGAGAAGCTCTCGGAAACCCTAATAGCTGTGTGTGCTTGTGCTGGTTGAGCTCTCTTGCTTGCTTACGATCTTCCTTGAAGCTTCTCCTGAGGTGGTGCAAGTGTCTTGCTCTCGGGAGCTCCCTTGAGGTTTTGATCCATTGATTGAGGCTGTGCTGTAAGGTTTTTTTGTGTTTGCCTCAATCTGTAGTTTCCTTCTATAATCTCTGTGCTTAATATTTTATCTGTGAGATTGGTTGTGGAGAGGTCACTCCACCGAGAAGGAGACTCATTTAGCCGGTTTTTATCCGGGGTTTGATCTACCGAAGATCAAGGGATCGTCCACCTTACGGACACGCCGAGGAGTAGGGGCAAGTTATCCCCGAACCTCGTACATCCTCGAGTTTGTATTGATTTCATTTTGTTTGTTATTTTCCGCTGCGTACTAACATGTTTGTAGAAGAAAATCGAATTTCAAGGAGGCTATTCACACCCCCCTCTCTAGCCATCTCCGATCTTCAACAGGGAGTACTTAACCCAGTTAAGTTACTACATACACAAGATAACAATTTATAACATTGTGATGCTACTGAAATGTTGAACCCAAAGTTAACCTAGAGTATTTGTAATAAGATTTATAAGAATAACCAAATAAATAATCTGAACATTGCCCTTGTCCAACTACTAAGTATTATATTGATTAAAACTACTGAGTATAGTAGTTAATTTCATGCTAAATATAAAACAAAATAAAATAAATAACTAATAATCTTGCAACTAAAAAATGACAATAAAATTTGAAACTGATCGAGAATACTTAACATTTGTTAGAAAAAATAGAATAGAACAGAGCATGTATTTATGTTTATTCCTCAATGATATCAAAAGGTGAGCCCTAAGCCATAAAGAGAGCACTAATTGAATAATCTTAAAGCAAAATTCCACCAACTCAATAGAGAAGAAAAACTAACAAAGAAAGAAATCCTTAACTATAGGAGTAACACATTGGCCTCTAATACAGACATACTCCTTCTATTCTTTTTACTGAAATTAACAACAGAACGTACAAATAGTTCAGAATGATCACATACCTGCTTGATGATCTCAATGTATCTAGAAACTGTTAGGATGTATACTATAAGTCTAGCTTTTGTATGAACATCTATTTTGAAATAAAAATCACTTTGGTCAAATGTTTGCATTTTATATTCTTTGTATATGTTAATGCAGTTATCCACTTAATTTATATTGTAGATAACATGGTGTGTGGTGCCACATAGAAGATTATGTTATCAGTTCTTTATAAATTATAAATAAGTAGCTTACAACCAAGATTGATTAGGACAAACCATTGGAACGGTTGTAGTGTAATTGGTATTAGTTTATCTTGACTATAAAATTACACTAGTACACTATATGTGTATTGAGCAGGACCGTTTGAGGTTGTTCGATTTATACTGACTATATAAAAGAACAAGACCTCTATTATTATGGATGTGCATTCTCTTAATCCCAATATAATAACAAGCACATATACTTAGTATTTATTTCTTTAACTTGTCAATGGGTGAGATTTATTTGTTAAATCAATAGGCCCGATGAGTTGGGAGATAGTGTTATTTATATGGTGTGTTATTGATTATAGAAGGAATCTGTGTCATAATTATTTAAGCTGATGATGTCCCCTTGAGGAGCTCATAAGGATTATCATGTAAACCCTGCAGGTGGACTTAGTCCGGTATGATAATAAAGTTGAGTGGTACTACTTTTGAAATTAGAAGTTAATTAATTGAGTTGTCAGTAACTCATTTAATTAACGAACATACGATATCTTAAACACAGGGAGATTAACGCACTCATAATAAGAAGGAACTCATATAGTAATATGGGATTGGTGCGGTAGTTCAATAATAACCCTTTAGTGGAATGAGTTATTATTGATGGACTTGAGTTGGGTGTTCAGGCCAAACACAAGAAGCACAAGCCAATCAGGAGGCCTAAATCAATTCCTCCTCTAGGTCTATGTTGTAACCTCTATATATAAAGCCTCGCATCCACCCAACACAAACTTAATTCTAATTCTAAACCCCATTAGGGTCGGTGGCTTAGACATAAGGAGAGGAGGCAGCTTTCCTCCTCTAAGGTCGGCGGTTTGGAAGGAGGAGGAGAAGAGAGGAGGCGGCGCCCCTAGTCCTAGATTCTCTCTTGGTGGCCGGTGGCTTGGAAGCAAGGAGGGGAAGAGAGGAGGCGGCGCCCCTATCCCTAGATCCTTCTTCTTGTGTGGCCAGCGGCTAGGGCTTGGAGGGGAGAATGTTAGGAAGTATACTGAAAAGACTAGGTCTTTTATATGTAAACATTTAAGAAATAAGAAATCATGATTTGGCGGCCTGGTCCTCCTGACCAGCCCAGACTTCACCTGGTGCTCTTTACTATGCCAAGACTTCATGCCTAGCTTCCACTAGGACTTAACCCTGTGCTTCCTGCACACTTTAGATCACTCATTTAGTCCAATAACACACTTAACTTGAACTTAGTTCCATTATCAAAACTTAGGTTCGATCTGCTGGTGCTCCCTGCACCAACATGACCTATTATACTTACCTCTTGGTTAGAGTTCACTCTTCCAAGACTTTCACCACTTAGGGTTCACTCCTCTGAGATCCACAAACCTAATCATGTAAGCCTACCTAACCTACTAGACTTATCTCACCACCTAAGGTTCACGCTCTTAGAATTTTCTCTTTGCTAAGTCTCTGATCACCTTGATCCACTTGGACTTGTCCTTGTAAAGCATTTAGTCACCCTTGATCTACTTGGACTTTTAAGTCACTCGGTAGACTTCTTATCCTTGCTATTCATTTAGTTAGCCTTGATTTGACTAAACATTCGAGTCACTCGATAAACTTTTCATCCTTGATAGTCATCTAATCAACCTTAACCTAGCTAGACTTCCAAGTCACTCGATAGATTCTTCATCCTTGCTAGTCATCCGATCAATCTTGACTAGACTTCAGTCATTTTCAAATATTATCATGTTTGAATCAACCCTTGGTCAACCTTGATCAAACATAGATATATTGTCAAATATCGAAACTTAGAGGCTGATTGCATTAATAGAAAGTTTATATTGGAACTTTCAGCACGAGGATAATTAAGAAAACTTGGGTATTCATGTTAAAATTCATTAGAAGATTATGAATACAAGCTAAGGATATTTATAAATTCATGAGACTAATAATAGAAAATTATTGATGTATTTTTCTGATGTATGGTTTAGGGATAGAAAAGAAAAATGCTAGGGAGTTTCCCCTTTAATTGGAATTAGAAGAAACCTCGTATAGAATTGTGGAGAGAGATTGGAAATCTTCTTCTCCTCCAAATGGAAATTTGGAAAATTCCTTGTTATAGGCTGAGCTTAGGTGTAGAGGGGCCAAGGTTTAGGTTCCATTTCATATATTGGCTTTGTTGGTTTTTTGTAATTTCAATAAATGAGGAAAAATTAGAAAGAAAGATATGATTAGTACAATCATGTCCAAAATGGTTGGATTTAATTTTGAGTTTTAATTTTTATATAAAGAATTTAAATTAGATCTTATATTATGATTTAAAATACTGCTCCGGCGGCCCCAGCCATAGTGCCCACTAGACACTAGTGGTGGCCAACCGAAAATTGGTTGTCTTCTGCGACCACGGAAACTGAAACCTACTAAATAATAATAAAGAGATTTATTTAATTAGTCATGGGAATATTCTAAGAAAATGCTAGCTTATTTTAATTAGTATTACGAGGTTTCAGATGAGCATTTATTGAGATAGAGCCATAGTAAAGTAAT
>NC_133871.1:1038174-1063636 GCF_044706935.1 Curcuma longa
AACTCAATTAATTAACTTCTGATTCCGAGAGTAGTACCACTCAATCTTTGTTATCATACGAAACTAAGTCCACTTGCAACGTTTACATGATAATCCTTTATGAGCTGCTCAAGGGGGCATCATCAGCCTAGATTATAGGACACAGTTTCCTTCCATAATCAACAACATACTATATACATAATACTATCTCCCAACTCATCGGGCATCTTGATTTAACGAGCTAAATCTTACCCTTTGATGAATCAAAGAAATATATACTAAGTATATGTGTTTGTTATTATATCGGGATTAAGAGCATGCACATCCATAGCAACAGAGATTTAATTCGATTATATAGTCAGTATAAATCGAACGACCTCAAGCGGTCCTGCTCAATACACACAAAGTATACTAGTGTAATTTAATAGTCAAGATAGACTAATACCAATTACACTACAACCACTCCAATGGTTTGTCCAATCCATCTTGGTCGTGAGCTCCTGTTTATAATTTACAAGGAACTTGATAACATGATCTTCTGTGTGACACAACCCACCATGTTATCTACAATGTAAATTAAGTGGACAACTGCATTACATAAGAAATGCAAACATTTGACCAATGTGTTTCTTATTTCAAAATATTTCAAATAAGGATGTTTATACAAAAGCTAGGCTTATAGTATACATCCCAACAATGTTTACAATTCAATAAATGAGATTGAATCTATTGTGAAGATGCCAACCTTAAAGCCTGACGAGGCTAGGAGGAAAAACTTAGTTCATGACTAAGTCTCAGCCGAGAGAGTAAACTAAGTCAACCCTTCTAAGTCAACTATGAGTAAGTACCTTGAGAGAGTAAAACGAGTCAGAGAAAGGGTGGAAAACTTCAATTTGTGACTAAGTCCAGTTGAAAGAGTGAAATGAATCAACCCTTCTAAAGGGTAGAGAACTCGATAACTAAGTTTCAGTCAGAAAAGTGAATCGAGTCATCCCTTAGCAAAAAGAGTGAGGGAGAACTCAATCCGCAAATCATCCAGTCAGGAGATTGAACCTAGTCGCCCTTCCCAAGAAGGGGTGGAGAAATCAATCGGTGATTAAGTCATAGTTGGAAGAGTGAAATGAGTCAACCCTTTCGAGAAAGAGCAGAGAACTAAATCTGTGACTAAGTCCCGGAGTTGTTGGTACAATCTGCTTCTAGGATTTTGATGTTTAACAATATACTTAGGTCTGGTTAACTAATTAAAGATTAATCCAGACATGACCTAATATGTTAGATGTGAGTAAAGTCTAGTCCATTCAAAGTTGATCAAATGACTAGTAAGAAGTCATACTCAGTTGGATCAGGCAAAGAGAAGTCTTAATTAGTTGCAGGCTAAGCAGAAATCCTGATTAGTGAGATTGAGAAGAAGTCCTGGTCAGTGAAATTGGATAAGGAGAAGTCCTAGTTGGAGACTAGACAGAAGTCCTGGTCAGTGGTAAGGAGAAGCTCTAGTTGGAGGCTTGGTAAAAGTTCTAGTCAGTGAGATTATGCAGGTGAGAAGTCTATCGAGTAACTAGTTCTAACTGGAGGTTAGATAAAGGTAAGTCTAAGTAGGTCAAGGGTAATCGAATATTTAGCAGGTGGGAAGTCTATCGAGTGATTAGTTCTAATAGAAGGTTAGGCAAAGGTAAGTCTAAGCAGGTCAAGGGTGATCGGATATTTGGTAAAAAAATTTCTAATAGAGTAACCCTCAGGAAATCTAATAGGTTAGACCTACATGATAAGATTTAAAGTAAGCCTAATAGGTTAGATAAATTACAATTAGGTTTAGATTGCTTGTTTATTGTGTGTTAATCTTACAGGAACCAGGAAATGAAAACAAGACGAAGGAAGCATAACAGAAGCAAATCAAAGCAGGTCAAAACAAACCCGGAGTCAACTTAGGTTAAATCTGGTTGAACCCGTTCCGAGCATCCAGATCATATTTCAGATGCCCGAAATAGTCCAGGCGCCCTAGTGAATTCCAGATGCCTAGACTGTTGATGCAATCTTGTCCCAAGTGATTTGGATTTTAATATTTGGCCAAAATGAGAAGTTAGACAATATTGGTAATCTAACGTGTGTGGTTTGAGTCCACAGGAAAGTCTAGGTTGGAAGACTTGGCAAATGATGAAGTCCCGGAGGCACGATGTCTCTTGGCAAAGGGAGACTTAGCACGACGAAGCTGAGGGAAACGTCTCAAGCTAGTGCAAGGAAGGGCACGAGGCTTGTGGAAGGCGTTTGAAGGCTTGCGTCAAGGCTAAGGGATGAAAAAGGAGCTGAATGAGGAGTTTCAGCTGGAGCAGTCGACTGGCCCTCGGAACAGTCGACTGCTGGTTGATCAGAAGCACACACTGAAGTCACAGAAAGATCAGTCGAGTGGAGCAGTCGATTGCTCATGGTGCAGTCGACTGCTAGGTGACCGTTGAGGCAATAGCTGACTAATTAAATGCATATTAAATAGTCGTTGAAGCCCATCAGTCGACTGGCCCTTGGAGTAGTCGACTGGTGTACGAAAATACATAAAAATAGCAAACGACGCTGAAGCAAATAATCTTCTTTCTGATCATTTTCTCTGGCAATTCTCTGATTTTGTAAAAGCACTACTTCCTCCTTACTTCACTAATTAATCTTGTGAAAGGAAGAGATCAGATTGTGTGGGTTTTCTCCACCTTCGAAGCGTGCTTCAAGAAGGAGGGTTTCATAGTGAAAAGGCTGTCGGTGTGTGTGTGAATCCTTGGATTAGTCACCTCGTAAAAGGTTGGATACCAAGTAAACAATCGGGTTAACGATTGTTCTTAATGTTTCATATTTATTTTGCTTCCGCTAACATTTTCGTAGAGAAATTTGAAGAATCACTATTCACCCCCCTCTAGCGAACGCACCGATCCCAACATAGACTAGGGCAAATCCAAGTGCTTGTATCTGATTCTAGGCGCTTGGACAGTCCAGGCGCTTGGGGCTGGTTCAGGCACTCGCACCAGGAAGAATTGACCTGGATAAAGATCGATAAAATCGGATCAAATTGAATCAGTCCAGAGTGCCCGGAAGGGTATTTATAAGGCCTATATGTCCATCATCAAGACATAACGAACATTCTATTACTCTCTCATCCTGCGGTGCTGTCGAACGTGAATGAAGCTCTACCCGTACAACCGGGGAAGTTCTAGGGAGGGTGCGCTACGCTCAGGACTTCCAGATCGACCGACTCAAGTGTTTGGTCATTTTTATCTTACTAGTCATACTTTACTTTTCTTATCATACTTTGACTGTAAGATAGATTTCTTCACCTCCGGATAGAGTCCGTCAAGGGCCCACGTAAGGGCGGGCGTTACAAAAGAAGTAATAAAATAAAAATATATAGCTAATGGAAAGACTATACGATTTGTGTTGGTGCAATCATGCCTCTAAATGTATAGTTTTGATGTTTGGATGGAGTTTAAGTTAGGATATTTTTGTAATTCTTCACGTGTATCAAGTAGATCAGACACTATTGGGACCGAAGAAGCAGCTAGAGAGGATAAATAGACACTGCTTGTCTACCATTCGAATTACTACAGCAAAATATATAGAACAATAATTCAAAACATAAACGCAACTAAGAGCAATACAAATCATGTGAAGATTTACATAGGTCATTGATGGATCACTCTCTGAATCACCATATCTTTTCTCCTCTTCAGATACCAAAGAAATCTTTTACAATGCTTTCTTACAACAATACAAATATGTTATAGAAATACAAGCGAGAATGAAAATAATACAAATAAAACTTTATACCAACTGAAATATGCTAATCATTCGAAGCATGTTGTCGTCTAGATGACTGCTCCATTGTTGCGATGAAGAATTTAATTATTGTTATAATTTTATCTACTCAATGACTCTTTTCTGACTTCTATATGTACATTAATCAAGTAATTACTATTTTTAGTCGAATACTGTTATGCACTAGTTGATTCCCTGAAATAGAAATATTTTATTTGTCAACATTTTTGTCTGAGTTGACTACCTAATAAACTGCTCGACCACTATCATCATCATTTGTAATTGTTCTAAACCCCAAAAATGACCAATCACAACTTCGTAGTTTGGAGTTCATCAGTTACACTCTAATTTCAGCCACTCTATGATTGAATTTTTATTGTACCAAGAGACTTCATATCTCTGGGATCCCAAATAGATTTCTATACACAGATGTCAGAGGGCCACTCTTCTTCCTAACAAGTGTGTTCAACAAGTCACATTATTGATAAAGAAGAAGAAAATTGCTAATTGGATCAAGGGGATTTTAGTTTCTCATTACCATTGCACAAAAAGGTAATCTAGGCCTATCTATTTGTTTAAATAAAAATCATAAATTGATTTACATTTAATATCACAGCATACTTAGTATTGAAATTGTTTGTGTTCTATAGGGAAGACGGTGAATAGCACTTCAATCTATAATTAAAAATTTTCTTTTACTTAAGTTAATGCAAGGTTAAAACACAAATTGGGATTTAGCGATCAAAGTTTCAGATGCTAATTCATCACTAATTACAAATAGCCACTTATTAGCGGTTGAAAATGATCATCTTTGTTTTCTTGATCTTAGAGAATATTAGCGATAAAATATAATAGGTCGGTCTTTAAATTAGAGGCCGAATTATATACTTGCTAATTTAGAGATCGATTTACATAATTCAATCTCTAATTTAGAGATTGAATTTTTTAAATTAGTCTCTAATTACGAACCAAGTACATAATTTGGTCCTTGATTTAGATATTGATTTTTACAATTTGGTCTTTATTTATTGACCTCATCCCACCCGTGCTTTTTATATAACCAATCCTAACAAATTCACACCAAATCAAAATATTATAATATTATTTATGCCAATCATCCCAACACAAATATTTATGTAGATATTTATAAAGTATTCCAAATGTTTCCAATTCAATCCATACAATATCTCGAATAGTTCTAATTTGTAGCTAGTGACAAAATGATACATCAAATAAAATTGAATGCTACATCCACAAGATCTAATTATCATCATCTACAAGGCTACATTGAATATTGAATGCAATGGCAAGCAAGGGCTAATCTAAATCCAATGCTACAGTCATTGTTACTTCTCACTGTGAAACTCCTGCAAGCATATCGGAATGACCTTCTACGAGAATTAGATGACAATCAGATCTTCGTCTCAATGGGGAAGAGTCCAAGAAGAAAAAGAACAATCAAATTTAAGATATTCAAATTGAATGAAATCTTATCTTCTTATACCAAGCCCATCCTATAAGGATCATTCACATAAAACTCATACCCGTTAACAATCCATTAATATTAATGAATTAGATTGATGGATCTACACATGAAATCTACATCCAATATTTAAACCTTCTTCATGCTACAACAATTAGATCATTTAATTAGGATTTAATTCTTTAATGACAATTGTTAGTGGTATTAATTCAAGTGTAAGTCTGAAGTATAAGTCTATCAAAATCCTTTCACATCAAAATCAATAATCAATGAAAGATCTAGAAAAACAGGAGGAGGTTTAAAGGTTGATGGTTGAGACAACATATTGGCTCATATCTTAGGCGCAGCACTTCTTTTTCTCCACTTGTGTAACCATTATTTGTACTGTATTTGATAGTACCATATTGCCTTAAAGTCTATCTCATGGTCAAGCTGTCACAGATATATCTGTTGCAATATTTAAATCAATATTATTAAAATTGTCATTATTATTATAGAATTAAATATATTAAATTTCTTATAAAAACACCTATAGAATATCTACAAGCCTCCATGTATGCCTAAATATGCTCTATTTCACTTTACTTAGAAGTAATATATATGTAGACACGTGCGTCGATATGGAATAAAAATGCATTAAAAAATATTCTTCAATATTTAAAAAAAGGGATGTTTGATATTTGACAATATGTTTAAGTTAGTCTAACTCATTATCCCAACATCTTACTTCTCTTGCCAAGGCATGAATGAAGGTTTCCTAACTTGAACTATTCATTTTCCCCCTTTGACACACATCAAAACTCTTTCAAAAATTCATTCTCTTCTTCCATTCCTAACTACCAACATCACAATAAAGGTTCCCTATCTTCCATTATTTTCAATGTTCAACCTTGAGTATACAATCCTTTATTCGTTCACTCATCCTTAAATTCTTACATTCTCCACCTTTCATATCGAAATCATGTCTTTAAGAAGGACCTACTCCTCAAACCATACTTCAACTTTAATCATTGCACCAACAATGATTTGGAGTTTCTAAACCTTTAAGAAAATCTAAAATCTAAGTTATGAAGTTAAAGATTCAATTTTGAATCTAAACTTTCCTCTCAATTCCATTTCTTCTCTTTTTAATATCTCTTTCTCAATTTTATAAAGAAAATCACATTTAAATACTTATCCAAGCATATAAGAGGGTTAGAGATAGTTAAGATACTTAGAAGCGAGCTTAAATGACTTAAACAGATCTACTTTAATCAAAAACATAGGCATTAGTTGACTGATATTTTGCATCGGTCGACTGATTGTTTGAAAAATTACACCTCAATTTTAGACCAACTTTAAAAATACATAAGTAAATCTATGTTTTTTTAAAAAAAAATTATAAAAATATAGACATTGTCAAATACTATCAGGGAAAAATAGTTTATGAAAATACATCTTATTTTCAAAGAACAGTATAAATTTAGAAATCATTAAAAACTTTGATATTTCACTCTAACTTTGTATTAAATTAATCAATGGTGGTTCCTATCGATAGATATTCTTCACCAAGATTTTCAAAATACTTTTGAAATTATTTTAAAAACTAATTTCTAACCTGATCTATGGGTTAAATGCACACCACTTGTATATTAACTTTCCTCATGATTGGTCAATACAAAATTTATTTATTTTGATGAAACTAAAGTTCAAGTAGATGCACTAAATCCATATCTTGAATTTTGCTCATCATTCTAATATTTCACTTGTACTTAATGTATCTCAATACACATACAAGTAAACTTTTTGGTTCTTATGAGATGTAATATTGTTCTTCCCTCAACTAAAGGATCATGCATTTCTATCTAGACATTTTAAATTTGATCATCCTATGTAGGATGTCAACTAGTGTCATTATCCTTAATTACAAAGAATTAAAAAATAATGCATGATAATGAGTATGACATACATCAAATACATATTTCTTTAAAAAGAAAATCTATCATATTCAATGATGAATGTATGACATGACATGTGTCAATTTCAAATAATATATATCAAAATTAGCAATATACTATCATATAAAGATGAATGTATGATATGGTATCATGTTATGTAATAGGGTACAAAAGCATGGTAATTATAGTACAAAGAAAATACCTAAAATTTTCATTTAAGTGTTATCCTAGATTTTCCATTTAAGTGTTATCATCTAAATATTATATCAAATACACAATTTGACATAGGCGGCCCTATCTCCCTGAAATGTGCCAAAAATCCACACTTAGCACACTTTATGATTCTATCTTATTTGTGCTAATTTTGATCAATCTCAAAACTTCAATTGTTATTAGCACCCTACAAAATCCTTAAGGATACAAATTAAAGTCTCATTCTTAAGATATCACAATACCATAAAAATATTCTAAAATATCAACTTTGTCATGGTTGGGTTAACTACCCTTCTAATTAAGGTTGACACATCCTATATCCATTTAGTGTGAGGAGATCACACTCTTAGGAACCCCAATACCTATTAGAGCTCCTTGAGTGTACTAGGTATTCACTAGGGATAATCTCCCTAGATATCTTTCTAATGACTCTTGTAGGCTTCTTAAAAACCTTAGTCATTATGGTCTCATCAAGGTCAAATATAGGGATGACCTCCCTTGTAACCTTGGCTTCACTCCTAGATCTAGGATTAATTCCATAATTAAATGAAACTCTATGATATAAAGTCATGCTTTCCTTGGACTTAGATTTGTATCCCAAACCTTTCTTGCCCTTAGATGGTTCTTGTCTATCTAAGCCTAGATTTTTCTTGTTGGACCCTTTAACCTCATATGCCATTTTCTTAAGGGTCTTTTCTAATTTATCAAGTCTTGACCTCAAATTTTAATCCTCGAATTTTAATTTTTCATGATTTTCTTGAATATTTCGTTTTCTAGACTTATGTCTAAAACTTCTTTGGGTTATTGCCTAGAGTATTTTTCTACTTTCCAATGCTTATGTGGGGTAGGTCTACCATGAAGCACCCTAAAAATTTTTATATGTTCATGAAGATTCCTATGCTAATGGTAATTAGCACTAAGATGATAAAATCTATTTCGAACATACTTATTTTCATGAGATAAAGAAATTGCATTATGAGATGCTACCTTAGGTTTGTCCTTGGAAACTTACCCTAGATTTGAACTTCCTCGTTGGTCCTTTCTTTCATGTCACACCCAGGCATTGATCCTCTTGGATTGCAAAAGAAGCACACTATGTGCTCCTTTCCCTTTCATATCATGGGACTAACTTCTTTTAGCTTCTCCCTTGCCTTGGGTGCCAATTGAACATTCTTCTTGCTTAATCTTAAACACTTGCTCTTATAGTATCTTTTTTCTCTACACTCAATACAAATAGTATGATCTTTATTTTTATTGCATAAAAAATTAATATACCTTCATAATGTGTATCTCTTAACTTACAGAGGTGGTAGACTCTTCTTCATTGGCTTCGGATGTTGAGACTCCCTCTTATTTTGATGTCAATAATCTCTCCCCTCAATCCTTGAGATGGATGCTTCATCGTCTTGTAGGATCCTTTCAATGCTAGAAGGGGTGAATAATACACTCGTCTTTTCATCATTTCTTTCTTTTTCTTGTCTATCAAAGTGTTAAAAATACACAGTGGAATAAAGACAAAGAACAACACAAAAAAAACAATCACAAGGTTTTAACGTAGTTCGGCAACCCCTGAGTCCCTACTCCACTTATGTCTAAATCGTAAGCACTAAATTTTTCTCCTTTTTGAAAATCTTTTAGTGGCAGAGAAACCTCTTACATGTTTGTAAGGGAATCACAATTATGAAAAAGATATATTACTAATTAAGTCTTTTATGGAAGAAAAAGGAAGAGAAGAAATAGGACAAAGTGAAATATCCAAGGCAAAGGGAAAGAAGCCCAATAATTTAGCTTTCACTTTGCCTTTCATAAAGGTCCTTCTACGATCATCAAACTTTTTTGGTTATAATTACATAATGGCCCTATATGCTTAAAAAAATATCATAGATAAATTTAAGGAACTACTAGTGCTGCAATGATATCCATTTAACACAAATCTATAGCTTTTATAAGCCTCAAAATTTATAAAAACATTATATATATAAACTTTGGAAACTATGAGAAGTATAATGTTACCAATTTGATATAGAATTGAGATCTATAATCTCATTAAATACTTTGCTCACTATATAAAAAGGTTTAAATAATTTCTTTGACACAAATTTAAGGCCCGTTGCCAAATCACTACAAAAAATTCAGCCTTTAAGGATGAATTTTGCGATGAATTTGGCAATGAAAAATTCTCGTTGCTATAAAGCGTCGCCAATTTTTGCGACGAAAATTTTGAAATTCGTCGGAACATTTAGCGATGAAAATCGTCTTTCATCGCTAAATTCGTCGCCCATCGGCAATGAATGTCTTTCATCGCCAATTGGCGACGAATTTGGCAACGAAAACCAAGTGAGAATTTAGCAACGAAAAATAGTTTTCATCATCAATTATCGATAAACAGTAAGTTACGATATATTTGCGATGAAAATGGATTCGTCGCAAAATTTGTCGTAAAATTAATTTTTTTTCTTTGCTACTCTACTTATTTGTAGATTATCTTGTAGATGCAAAATATCGATCCGATTGGATTGATTCAAATTATACATACAACCTGTTTATACAAACATACCAAACAAATACTAATTCGACCACATTCATTACACCACATTCATTTAATATAAATCTCAAATCATATCATAAACACAATCACACAATCTATTCTCCAAACTATACATATAACATGTTCATACAACATTCATTCAAATCCACTACATGCATGATACCAAATCAATATTAACATGATTAAATCCAATCTACTATAACTAGCCATAATATAAATCCATATCCAAATGATACAAGTAATATAAAGAAGACTGAGGACGAGAAAAAGGTACAATAAAATCATTGTCGTCGTCCTTGTCCTTCGGAGACTTTGCTTCCTTCTCCATCCATATCTTTTCTCGTCCTGCATAAGAAAACAAAGAAAGAAAAAGTATCATTCTTAAAAATAAAATTAAAACTTATAAACTAAATATGTAATTTAATAACTTACCTCTTCTTCTGATTTGGCCTCATCAATCCTGTTTAAAAAGATTTTAACAGTATTAATTAAAAAATATATAAAGTAATAATTTAAAATTTAACAAAATGATAAATATTAATAATATTGATTTTAAAAAAAAAGCATATACAAAAAAACTCATGAAGAACCACCACCATCATCGTTGTCGTCATCATCACGAGGAGTAGAATTTAATTGAAGATGTTGTATGATCAAGTTTTGTTGTTGACGCAATTTTTTAATTTCTTGATCTCTTTGCCTCATTTCTTGATCTCTTTGCCTCATTTCTTGATCTCTTTGCATTAACAAACCTTTAAAATGGCTAACTTCTTCAGTTAAATTATGGATCTGTGTCGTTACGGCTAGAGAGGTGATAGAAGATATACCAGCAACTCTATGGGTTCTGCTCAAAGAATCCATACCCAATATTCTTCCACCACCTTTAGATCCCTCACTGGCCTCCAGCCATAAACTCATATCATTCCCAACAGAGGGCTCAAATCCATCATTTTTAGAACTAGTACTTGAATTTCACTGTGCTAGCTCGAGCTCATCATTTTTTTTCTGTATTATCATAAGAAATATTAATATGTTGTAATATTTGAAAAATACATATAAAGATATTTAGATACACATCTAAACCTTAATTGCTTTAGCTCTATCCCTACTCTAAATCTTATCTTTCTTTTAAAATGTACGAGTAAAAGTATCTATAAAAATAGCTCTTGCCCCATTTCCTTGGCCAAAAAATTCATAGTTAGAAATAATAAAATAAGTTGAAATAAACTAAAATTGAAGTAGTTGAAAAAAATTATCAGTCTACGCGTATGCTTATCAATATTAATTGAGTCACCCGCATATGTCGCAGATAATCTCCAAAATTATAAGCTTGATTATGCTTATTCTAGTAACTCCTCTTTCTGCTCTCTTCAGTTTCCCAAAACTGACAAATCCTAACCCAATTCTCATCGGCAATGCATGATGGCTTTTTTCCTCTTATTTTTGCATGATTAAGCACATGGTGAATGTGATCACCATATTTTTTTTAAAAAAATCTTCTAATTTCTAATTCTTTGTTAGGGTCCCAAGTGAAAACTCGTTGAAAGGAAAAACAAATAATTTATTATATATTCAACAGTAATATCATATATAAAATAAAGTGGATAGTTTACCTTAAATTCATTCCACCATAACTCTTTGGTAGGATTAGGAGTGCTTGTATATATCATTGAATCCCCTCGCTAATGGTTATTCATAATTCGATTAATACCATGAATAATACGTACAGAATCAGCAAAATTATAATACAATATGAAATAAATAATGTTAAATAATTATAAAAATTAATAATATTAATTAATTTAAAATACTTACGAATCACCGAGAGGAGATATAAACTCTCGAGTATCTACGATCTCTGCAATTGATTGTCGAGTCAAAGGACCTTCCATGGGTACTAGGCAATTGGAAGATCCTTGCGAGTCATGTGTCTAAGATGGTCTTGCACATGAAGGAGTGGGGGTCATAGGTGCAGACTGGCCATGACTCGTGCTGCATCAACCACGTCGAAACTATAAAAAAAAATATTGGGATAAAATAAATAAAAATTATTTACATAATGAGGAATATGAAAAAACTTACCATTATGCTATCTTTTGAAAAAATGCACCAATCAACACACCAATAAGTTACCTCTAATGATCTATAAGGAAAAAAGATAGTGTAGTTAAAACATGACTTTAAGACAATAAATATATAACCAACAAAATAAACAAAGAATTTTGTAAATCTATCTAATAAATTAAAATTTACATATTCTGAAGATTAAAACTAAATTTACAGATTAAAATGAAATATACACCTACACTCCAATATCCATATATTAAAATAAATTATTAATATTTTTTAAATTTAACTTAACTTACTCATTATGAAAAATCAAAATCATCATCATCATCGTCGTCGTGGGCATGGTCGTGGTCATTGTTGGGTTGCAAGGGTGCAAACATAGTCCCACATCTAAAGTACATGGAAAAGATCATGGGGTTAAAAGGATGGAAAGTATCTCCATTGGCATGAGGCCTTTTGGGGAGAGCCCAAGAACAAAGCCATGAGGGCTTAGGCCCAAAGTGGACAATATCATGTCATTGTGGAGATACGAACATCCTTTTGGAGCCAACAAGTGGTATCAGAGCGAGACCGCTCTTCACCGGACTAACCGTCGGATGAGCCATGATCCAGATTTAACCATGTGGTTTGAACCTTAAAACAAAGAAAGTGGGTGCTCCCATGTCTGAATCAAGAGGATCAGACACCAGGTGAGAAGTCCTAGTAGGTCGGGTGGACCGAGAGGCAAAAAGTCCTAGATGCGGCTAGGTGGGAAGTCCTAGTAGGTCGGGTGGACCGAGGGGCAAAAAGTCCTGGTGGATCGAGGATTCAGACATCAAAAATGGCATTGAGGGGACCTGTGGTCCTTTGTTTGAGGGGGGGATTGTTGGGTTGCAAGGGTGCAAACATAGTCTCACATCTAAAGTACATGGAAAAGATTATGGGGTTAAAAGGATGGAAAGTATCTCCATTGGTATGAGGCCTTTTGGGGAGAGCCCAAGAACAAAGTCATGAGGGTTTAGGCCCAAAATGGATAATATCATGTCATTGTGGAGATAATTTGATTCCATCCGTACTAACAGTCGTCATCGTCATCGTCATCGTCATCGTCGTCGTCATCGTCATTGTCGTCTTCATCTTCATCGTCGTTATTTTCATGAATTTCACTTGTATCCACGTGTATCACTACTCCGCTGGAATCTCATAATGTAGAAATATGATATTCCTCGGTTTAAAATGTGTTTATAACTTCATATTGTTGATATGCAATATCTTGCCAACGTTCTTCAATTTTTTTCATGCTTTTGTTTTACAAACAGACCACCGTACCAATCATTTTTATCTCGTTTCAAACTAGGATATGAAGCATAAAATACTTGAATCGTTTGTTGTGTCAACACAAATGGTTCATATCTCTTATATAATCTCTTATAATTGATTTCAATCAAATTATACCATGGATGCACCTTCATCCCTCTGATAGGGTCAAACCAGGGACACATAAATAAAATAACTCGTATTTCTGAAACTGGGTATTCCACCTTTATAATTTCATCCAATAACTCATAAAATCATTACTTATAACTCCATCATTGGATGATTGAACACAAACCCCGCTATTCATTGTAGCATTTCCTATTCCATATTCCTGAGTATGAAAATTAAATTAATATATGAAATATACTAGCCAAGACCGTACCATTGCTTTTGGATGCCATGAAAGATGAAATAACAATTCTTGCTCAACGTGAGCTTGATTAGCCTAAATCTAAAATCAAATTTCAAAATTAATTAAAAGTCAAAATATATGTAAACCAAATTTAAATTTTCTACTCATATATGTTTTGAACCATGGTGCAAATTCTTCATTGCAGAAGCTATTAAACTCATATGTTTACATTTCAAAATTTAAATTCTAAAAATCCTATAAAAATAATTATAATATAAATTATATATGACCAAAGAAAAAATATAAAATATATATTCACTTGAAATATGATGTTACTTCTAGATAATTCAATAAAATATATGTGTGGATTGTGCACCATTCTTGACCAGTTAAGTATTCTATTTACATGATCCACTTGGTCAACCAAGATAATTAAAAATTAAAAATGATGTCAAATTGGGATCAATATGACCCCCAGATTTTACCTTTCAAATGGATACATCCATCAAAAATTGACAGAACCTCCAACTTTTGTTTCATAAGGCAAGTAAACCAAAAGATGTTCCATCGAATCAAAAAATGAAGGTGGAAAGATCCTTTCTAAATTACACAAAATTATTAGAATTTCTCGCTCTAATGTCTCCATGTGTGAGTATTTCAAAACTGTGGAGCAAATATCATGAAGGAAAATACTTAACTCCGTAATGACACCCCATACAAAATTTGGTAACAACTCCTTAAGAGCAATAGGAATGAGTCTTTCCATAAATATATGACAATCATGACTTTTTAAACCAACTAATTTGCATTCCTTTAAATCAACACATCTTCCAAGATTAGAGACATAACCATCTGGAAATTTCAAAGATTTCAACCATTCACAAAGAACGCGTCTCTGATCTCTATTCAATGTATAAACTGCCTTTGGCTTTGGTCCCCTACTACTTTCATCAACATCAAGAGTAGGTCTTTTACAAATTAGTCGCATATCTTTTCTTGCATTCAAATTGTCTTTTATTTTTCCAGGGATATCCATGACTGTATTAATCAGCCAATTATGTGATGATTGACTAGAAACTTTTGTATCATATTATATTATTAATAAAGGTAAGTTTTTTTGTTATTATACTTACTTTGTATTTATGCCTAATAACTAAGTATAATAATGTCCTTGGGTAGTTAGTTCTAATCAATTGTTTAAATTAATAGTGAGATGATATAGAGAAATACTATCCTTAATCATTCCTAGTCAAGCATTAATATTCAGGGACGATGTTAATGCGCTGAGACTAGCATGTAGGTCAACTGGATGACTTGATCTCACAAGTCATGGATATGGGATATCAAGTTGACACATGGGTATACATTAGAAAATGTATACTGAATTGACCCGCCATGAGAAAGTTTCATGGATCGTTATATGAGTGTCATAAACTTTCTCATGTGACTATTGGTATGAATAGTCCTTAGACCTGAAGTCACTACGGTTCCCTACATAAGGAGTTATGTACTTTGGTATCGTCAAACGTCACCCGTAACAGGGTGGACTATAAAGGCGATCACTGGGTATGTAACAAATTATGCGGAGGGATGTGAGTGATGTAGATGGGATCTATCCCTCCCATATAACGGGAGTGATATCTTACGGCCTCTTGATAGAGTAGGACCACGAAATGCATGGTCATGCTCAAATGAGTCAATATGAGATATTGAGCTCATTTGCTTGAGTGAGTCTACTTGGGGATCAAGAAACATAAAGATTGATAAGAGGATGACACGGTCTATGCCTCATTGATCAATCTAGATATCGAGGATAGAAGGACATGGTCATACATTATCATAGTCATGGAGGTTATGTCAGATCTCGACATTCTTGTCACTTGGGTAGCAATGATGCATTGCTAGATGTCGCTCATTGCTTATGTTTCTAAAATGAGTTTTAGAAACATTGCCAACGTTACAAGAACCTATTGGGTCACACACAAATAACACTCTATTTGGAGATGAGTTCATTTTAGTTTGACTAAAAGAACAATTAAGCTCATTGGATGGCCTAGACTTGAGTTAGACTCAAGTTGATTGAATTTGAGTTAGACTCAAATTAAACCAAGATGAATTTTGATTCATCATGCATGATTAATGTGGATTAATCATGCAATAAAGAAGAGGAAGTTACATGCATGGAAGTTATCATGCATGAGTTGAATTTGAGTTAGACTCAAATTAAATCAAGATGGATTTTGATTCATCATGCATGATTAATGTGGATTAATCATGCATTGAAGAAGAGGAGTTACATGCATGGAGGTTACATGCATGAAAGTTATCATGCTTGATTAATAGGATTAATCATGCATTGATGAAGAATACCAAAAGCCTAAAAACCTTTGGTATTCATGGCATGCCTATAAAAGAGCTCCTCTTGCAAGAACTCTTGGATGGTTCATTCTTCTCCTCTCCTCTTCTTCTTGGCCAAGTTCTTCAAGGTTGCTAGCACAACCAAGTTTCTCCAAAGTGTGAGTGTTAGTGTGGATACGCATAGAGGCACGGACACTTGAACGTGCTTGAGATCCGACCACCTTTGGACGAGCGGGATAAGCGAAGGGCACGCATCAAAGGTAAATCCTATTAGATAGGATTTGGATTTTGTAGTTTTAACTTGTATGAATTTTTCACATGGATCGCTCGAGGGATCCTAATTTCCGCTGTGAATTTTTGATTTTATCGCATAGGATTCCCAACATGTAAAATACGAGAACTATAAGGGGTTAATTGTAAATAATTTACCCTAATTAGTAATGATTAAGGGGTAAAATTTCTAACTCTAATAATTGTCATTAGAGGCTTAGAAATTGATTGGGTTTTATTAGGACTATTGGAACCCAATTAATAGGTGTTTAACCTAGCCTTTAGCTAATTAAACCACCATTTAAAGTTAGGTTACATCCTTTGATGGGTTATAGGCTTATTGGATCCTAACCAATCGACCCGCTAGCTAAAAACCCGATAAGAACACAACAGTGTTCGCGATTTTTCTTCTCCCACCTGCACTCGAAGCTTTCTTCTTTCTCCCTCGCCGAAATTGCGAGTTCGCTTTTTCTTCCCCGCAATCCTTTCTCCACGCCAGACGCCGTCCTTCCCTATTCCCCTACTGTGATTCCGATTTCTTCGAGCTCACGTGCTTCTCATCTTCAATCCCGATCGCGTGATCAGAAGCCTCATCTGATCGGAAGCAGAGCGAGGATTAACAAGGCAGATCGAAGGCAATGGAGGAGCCGATCAAGGATGGGAGATGGCTGGGATCTCACACAGGGTGGTGCTGATGAACGACATCAACCAACAGGTCGCCGAGAAGGGGAAATGACCTCGTCGTGGTCCTCCTCTTCCATAGCTTCCTAGAGCCATTATGCCCCATTTGCTACTTGGTGGTGTGGAATCAGAGCTTGATTAGGCTTTGATCAAAGGTAAGTGTGCTTGAATATTGGATTTCTTTTAGATGTGGTTGATTCAATTAGAAATTTAGGGATTCTGTGAGGTTGCTGATCAGTTGGATGGCTCTGTTCATGGGTTCTTGGATTGTCCGGTTAGTGGTGTTGGATTTAGGGGTTTCGATGAGATTGGATGGTTGCCTATTGTTAGAAATCAGTGGAGTCAGGATTTCATTGGGAATGATCTATCCGGTGATATTGGAATTGATGGAGCTAAGGTTTGTTTATGATAGTTTTGGGATTAGTTAGGTTAATTTAATTAGGTTAGGATGGTGTAGATCCGATTAGAATTAATGAAATTAACTCATGTTTAATTAGCATGAGTTAATTGAATTATGAATCTAATTGGATTTGGGTTAAGTGTTAGATTTTGAATGGGCTAAGGCCTATGAGATTATTAGTAAATGTTGTTTATTCTTTTTGCAGGACTTTGATTGGTTGTGGATTCGAGTATATACGGAGGATTATTTTCTAGGAGTTCTTGTTACGATGATTCATCATATCATGTGGGTAATTTCTGTATTTGGTCAATACAGATCTATTCTATTTCCAGTGCATGTTTCCTTTTCTATTGTTGTTGATTAGTCTATTGATCACATTCCTATTCCTGTTTGTGGATTAGACACTTATGCTACTCATGTTTATACCATGCTTGCCCTTAATTCTTTTGATCTTGGATTATCAATTCTGTTTATGAATCCTTTGATCTATGGGATTATTGTTTCTATCCTTGCTTATGTTATTTGTGATCATTAGCGGTTATTATCTTTGCTATGATACCTGTGATCATTAGGGCTTATTACCTACGCATGTTGATTAGCATGGTAGATGTTGATTACTGTGGTTTGATCATCACATCATGATGCATGATGACGATTGAAAGCCACAATGTTGTGGTTCCATCGTTATGGATAGTTGGCCTGTAGTGGCATGCTTATATAGGTGGTTATGATTCCCCTATTTCCATCATGGTGATGGTGGTTGTATGGCCTGTACGCAGCCAGTCGATGTGCTGACCTTGACACCGGCGAGGGGTGGTACTCGGAGAGTATGAGAGTGATACTCAGGGACGAGTATTAGAGGACAGACATTAGCTATAGGATGTACGTAGCTATAGATGACTACCTACTGTTGGGTCACCAGGCTACTTTATTGTAGGGTTGGATGTATGACCATTTGGATGTCGGACACCCTCAGTCTCATATAGACACATGAGTACTGGAGCGAGTGTAAACAGATGCATCATGCATATGCTTGCATTGCATTGTATGCTTGATATATATGTATTGGACCCTATGTATACTGCATTTGGATGTGAATGTATACTTAGATTGATTCTTGATTGATACATCGGTATGACATGATCATTCATATGGATTGATGCATTTTATGAGATCCATTTTAGTATATATACTACCTGCAGAGTTATTATTGATCACATGTTGATTCTTATTATTCGTTATATACCTGTGCTCTTGATTATATACTTTAATCATGCACTGTCTTTTCTGATTATCCACTGAGTATTCTGCACTCACCCTTTAGACCTTGGGATTTTTCTGTCTTCCCAGATATCAGGTAAGAGATTACAGCTAATGCCAAGGAGATCCTACCAGTCATGCCATCTCATAGCAGAAGATATTTCTTATGTTTTTGTGTGTGGATGTATTAATATAGAGTTGTGGCACTTTCTGTTTTACCTTCTTTACTTTCGAGTTTATGATTCGTATCGGTGTTTTTGAGACTCTAGTATGTTTATTATCCGTGATTTTATAGTCATATCCATTATGTTTCTGCATGCGTAATTCCTGATTTTGTGGACTTTTCAAGTTTATTCATTGGTGGTTGTGTAGATTTAGATTTACATTGTTATGCTTACATTAGGATGTGTAAGTGGCCGAGTGAGTCACATTTCTATTGTTTAGTTGTACATAAATCCATATTATGTAGTATGGATAGGTCGTGTATTTAGGGAATTGTCATAGTTACTGGAGAGATGCTGCGGAAATTTTTCGAACGATCGTCTCTCGAGTCATGACACGGCTTCTTCTCATGTTTTAATCTGATTGATTTTGATCTCTTCATACATATTGGGCATTCTAAAATCCCAGTGATACTCTATTCTGATAACATATCATAAGCCAGAAAGTCATTTACGGTCCAAAGAAGTACAACCTTCATTATAAACATCTGATTAGTATGTACATCATCGGTAAGAAAACCTTCATCCCATAGTTGTTTCAGCTCTGCAATCAATGATCGCATATAAACATCTATTAACTTCTTTGAATTTTGTGGCCGGACTATACACAACCAATGTTAAAAATATATGCGGTATTTTCATGCACATTTCAAGTGGAAGATTATACGAAGTTACAATAATTGGCCAACAAGAATAATTTTTTCTTGATTTACCAAATGAAGCAAATCCATCAACACAAAGACCTAATCGAATATTTTGAGTTCCCTTTACAAATTCAAGATATGTTCTATCAAAAATTTTCCACGGTTGTCCATCTGATGGATGACATGTTAGTCCCTCTTTTGTTTGATGAGTTGTATGTCAAGTCATGTATTGAGTAGTGACTTTTGATGCATAAAATCTTTGTAGCCTAGGAGTTAAAGGCAAATAAAACAACTGAGTGTATGTTTTATGTCACTATTGACTCCTTCTGGTAGTCTTACATCTAACTTGATTACAGAATTTACAAACTTCTGTATTTTCATCATCATCCCAATATAACATACAACCATCTCTGTAAACATCAATTCTTTCCACTAGAAGACGTAAGTCTTTGACGAGTTTTTTCATATTGTAATAATTATTGGGCATTATATGATAACATAGCAATGTCTCTCCAATAACTTAAATAAAATCTTAAAACAATCTTCAGACACATTATGTTCTGTTTTGACATTCAACAGTCTTGTTGTAAGAGATAGTTTAGTATGATTGTCATAACCAACCCATAATGGTTCATCTACAGCACTCAATAATTTTTGAAATTTGAAATATGGTTCATTATTCAAATTTTCACCAACTCCTGGTACTTGTGTCTCCTCCAAGGGTGATGCATAAGGAGTAAACATTTTGTTCAACTATTGGAGGAAAATTAGAACTTAGACTACTAGGTTCAGCAATGAAATTCTGATCCGCTGCATCAATTACCATCCTCTGATATGAATTAAATTAATCATAATAACTCTGATCCCCCTTGACTGAGTATTATATGTTTTATCCATAATCCTCATCAGATATGATGATTCACCATGACAAGTTTAATTATAGTAATTGTGAGTGAAACCAAATCTACAAAGATCTTGAACTTTATCACATTGTTAAAATTTATCATTGTGACACTTTCTGTATGGACATCTTATCTTCATTTATAAACTCAATATTACTTGAAGCAAACTCTAAAAATTATTCTAATACCACAATAAATTCATTGGTTAAATTTCTACATTCAGGTAAATTCTTTTTATATATCCAACTTCTTGCTTTCTATATTTTTCCTGAACCTAAAAATTTTAACATATTAAAATATAAATAATTCTTACTTAATTGCAATAATTTTTATCTACTATAAATATAAATTATTTCAAATCTCTTCATCAATTACATAAACATAGTTAATTCCTATTAAATTAAAATAATAAACATTAACATTCAAATAAATATAATTATAGATAAATACTATTTAATTTTCAAAAATAACTATAATTATAAAATTATCTAAAATAGGTGAATAAAGATGAGTATTTCTCTAATTACTTTATGTTCATGCAAATTGTAAACATGCACAAACAATATTAAAAAAATTAATCAACACTTAAATTTAATATGCTTAAATAAAAATTAGAAAAGTTGAATCAGTTCTTGAACTTACCACCAGTGACCACTGAACACAGTAACCACTGATCGCGACCAACGTGACAACCACCGATCGTGGTCAACGGCAGCCGACCAACTACTAGTGGTCGCCTAGCAATCGGCGCGGCTAGCAGTCGGCGGCCAGTGGCCAACGATCAACGCCTTGTGGACCACCCTTGTCGGCCGGTGGTCGACAGTCATGACCTGCCGGCTTGGCCCCACAGTCGTTGGCCTAGCAATGAAATTTTTCACAACGAAATTTACGATAAATTTGATATGTTGAAGAAGTAGCAACAAAGAAAATGTCGTCACAAAAGTTGTCGCTAAATGGCGATGAAAATATTATTATTATAAATTTACCATGAAAAATTTTCATCGCTAATTTTCATCCCTAAAAATTATTTTCTTTAGTGAATATTTTTGTATATTAATCAATTCTAAGTATGATTTCAATAATAATAATTGTATTCTTATTAATTATCTAAACATTTTTAATTGTCATCACTGGGTGAATTGTATTCAGTTCATTATAATTAGTCAAAAATAATACTAAAGTCAAGTGGATTTGAAAAAAAAATATATCCTATGAAAAATAAATATATATATTCTTTTATAAATATTAAAATATAGTATATTATTTAAATACTTGATAAAATTAGATATGCTTTCTGTAGAATATTGAAGTACTTCAACCACTTTTTTTGTTGTTTTGGGAGGATACATTAATATTTTTGTTCTCAGTCACATATGCCAGCCCGTCGGTCAAGTTAAGTCTACATTGGCAATCATGCACATCGATCGGCAGACACTGCATAGAACAAGGTTGCCAAACCCACAGAAAAGATGGGCAAGACACAGATGGAGGAGAGTTTGCTGAGGAGAGTTGATGAGGATGCAGACATGGAGGAGATCAGCAGCTTGAGGCAGCTGCTCAGGCATGGAGTAGAGGAGAAGAAGAAGCTGTGGTACTTGGCGGCGCCGGCCATCTTCACCTCCATCGCACAGTACTCTCTTGGTGCCGTTACCCAGATCTTCGCCGGCCACCTCAGTACCCTCGAGCTTGATGCCGTCTCCACAGAGAACATGGTCATCGCCGGCCTCGCCTTTGGAATCATGGTAATATTCTTTTTTCTCATTAAAATAATATCATATATCTCTATAAAAAAATGTCAGAGAACTGAAAGTTCAAGTAGAATGATGAGTTCGAAATCTATATCTCTCTTCGTTGGACACTGGTACTAAAGTTTCCTTCGGTGACGTTGATGAACTAACATGGTTTAGCACGCCGGCGAAGCCTTAAGTTAAATCTCTGATAGCAGAGCTTGAAACAGAAAATAGAAAAGTAAAAGAGAGGAGTTGGAGAGTATGAAATCTAGATCCTCCTACACTTGTCGATTTGATATTTTTCATATGATTTGATTCTGTGATCCGAATAGTTGTTTGTTTCCTAGTGGGTTATTGTGGTACGGATTTGCAGAGGCCTTGTTTCCTAATCACAGTGATGTTTTTTAATTAATCTAAATATTTTATTTTTCAACTCAATTAATTCCGGAGATGGTAGAGTTGATTTTATAAAAAAATTTATCGGCTATCAAGGATAAATTCAAAAATACTTCTGATGGATATGTTATACAATCGATTTTAGAGTTTTTATAATTTAATTTAACAGTATATTTGAGGTAACTTGGTGTTGGTCAAATAACTTGATCAAGGTTGATCGAGTTGAGTATAGAATCCATGCAAAGTGAAGATTGACTTAAAACTTGAAAATGAATGAGAAGTCAAAGTAGGATCAGATACTTGACAGTTGATGAAAAATCTTAAGAGTAAATCTTAGGTGATGAGAAGTCCTAGCGAAGCTAAGCAGTAGAAGTCGTAGTTGGGAACTAGGCGATGGAAGTCCTGGTTAGGAATCAAACAATGAAAGTTCTACCGGGGCTAGCCATGAGAACATCTAGTTGGGAACTAAGTTAAATCTAAGGTGGACCAGTTAGGAGTTGAACGTTTGGCAAAGAAAAAAGTCTTAGAGGAGTAAACTCCAAGCAAGAGAACTTAATAAGTTAGGTAAAACAAATAATAGGTTTGCATATTTTTGTGTGTTGCTTGCATGTTTGTGTTGTAAAAAGATGCAGCTGAATGAAGATTCGAGAGATTGGTGTATGTTCAAGAGAACTTGACTAAATTTGGAAGGGTAGATTGCTCCAGGCGACCCGAGGATCCGGTCGACCTTAGAACATCCAGTCAACCCTGTAGGACCGAAATAGGCGATAAGGGGGTGAATATCACACGTAAAAACTTCTTTCTTTAAAGAAAACAAACACAAAGATGCACCGAAAAATAAAATCACAAAGACACTATCGGTTACTTGGTTCACAGTCTAACAACTGTTATTCCATGGCCCATGATCCCTTCGACCATTTTTGATTGGGCAATACACTAAATCCTTCTCTCCAAAAAAATTTCAGAGAAGAAGAAAAATCTCGTACAAGAAATGAGGAAAATAGTAATAAGCTACAATCCCCTTTAGAATAAATATAAGTACAAAAAGAATATAACGACAACTTTATATTAGAGTTTCATCGTGGTTGTCAAAGAATCTCTTGACATCGTAGCAGCAGTACTTGCATGGATGGAGCAATAGGGAGACCGAGTCAATGAGAGAATTGGATACATAGTCTCGGATCTCGAGGCTTCTTTTATAAGCTTTGTTCGGTCGACTAAATCTCGTTCAATCGACTGAACCTTTATCTTTTTTTGTGTGCTCTAATTCAATCCGATCCATTCTATGAATCTACTATCCGGTCGACCAACCAATCCTATTGATCAGTCAACTAATCCCTAGAATTTCCTTCTTTGTTATATTCGATCTGCACCTTCCAAAGTTATTTGGTCGACAAATCCTCCTAATCAATCGACTAAACCTCTATTTCCATTTAGGCCTGATTACAATTTGATTTGTGCTTATCTAATTGGATCAGTCGACCGAACCCTTTGATTTCGGACAACTTTATTTTTCCTACAAAATAAAATTAGCACAATATCTATATATAAACATGTAAAACAGGGTTAGAAATAGTTTTTACATGCATGATTTATTCTGACAGTTTAGACTATCTGATCTCGACTTAGAAACGTCCATTGATTTCTTTGGTCTAATCAACGCCTAAGATTGTCTCAACCAAGACACGTCCTCGTTGTCTTTTAATATGATAGAAGTAGTAATGCAAAATGTTGTTCTTCAATTAACCAAACCTTATTTCAGTCACACTTATTTGGAATTCACTCCTCCAAAACTTCTCATTATCTAAGGTTCACTGCCTTATGGTATTTCCTCTTTTTTAGAGTTCACCCTTTAAAGACTTCTCACTACCTAAGGTTCCCTCCTCCAAGACTTTTCACTACCTAAGGTTCCCTCCTCAAAGACTTTCACTACCTAAAATTCACTCTCTTACGAATTTTTTTCTTACCAAGTATCTGATCACTCTTAACCTGCTTAGGCTTTTTCCGTGTCAAGCATTTGATCAATCTTGACCTGTTGGACTTTATTTTTTGCCAACTATCCGGTTAATCTTGACCTGATTGAACTTTACCCTTGCTAGTTATCTGGTCAACCTTGACCTGACTAGACTTCCCATTTGCTAGGTCAATCTTGACTAGACTTCATTAAATATATTATCAAACAAATATCAAAACTCAAGAAATCAATTGCACTAATAACCCCTAAGCTCCAGTTAACCCTAGAACCTCTAGCCAACCCTAGAGCGAAATTGTTAGATTCAAACAATTTGGTCAATGGATGAGTGTTGATCAAGTTTCAAACAATTAACGGGTGTTTCAGTTGATCGGAAGGTCAAAATTTAGCCCGAAAAGGATCAAATTTGTAGTTGAGTTAGTGGAGATCCAGTTGATCGAAGGAGCATCCAATCCACAAGAGGAGTACTGATCGAGCTATATAAAAGGGGAGTCAAGGTGGCCTCTTCAGACAACAATCACAATCATCAATCCTCAATTTTGTGCTCAAAAAGTGTTCCAAGTTCAGCTAGCTTGATCCAGGAAGCGTCAGGAGTATCATGACACTTAGGCCTTCAGATCGGATTGGTTTGCTTGTCTTTTTTTTCATACTACTACTTGCATTATCTTTATTGTACTTGTGATTGCCTTACAACTTGTAAGTGTCACGTCCCGAGAGATGGTTGTCCGAAAAATTTCGGCAGCATCTTCCCTGTAATAATGACAATTTCCCTGAATACATATGTACAAGGCTGGCACGGCCACTCAACAATACCATAAGGCCTACACGGCCACAATACATACATCACAGATGCATAATAGACAATGAACTTTAAGGATAAGGCACACACGACCACACACTAATAAACCAACACACGTACAAAAATTAGAACAAGTAAACTGTTGGGATGTATGCTATAAGC
>NC_133871.1:1063736-1096040 GCF_044706935.1 Curcuma longa
GTGCAGCAGAAATAAACTAATAATTAAATTTAATTATTATAACACTTGCAACACATATATGCAAAATACAACAGGTATAAGATATGACTATAATTTAAAATTTTTTAAATAATAATTATTCTAAGTATACTTGGCAGATGTCTTGGAATGAAATTTGTGTCAATCGAGCAACTCTATCAAAGCTCCATCTCTACTGGTGATCCACGCCAAACTCTCATTTGGACGACTTTTTAAGTCACGTACTAGCCGACGATCGATAGCGGTTGATACTGAGAGAAAAAAATCTAATAATCAAAACATGCAACAACATTTGTCGCGATATATTTTCGGGGCTTTCTAACTATCACCGACAATCATAATTCTGGATGTAGTTTTCGGTGGTCAATCTTTAACTATTGATTTGGGGTAAATGGCCAAAACCTTTCTGATAAAAATGGAATAAGCTTCGGACAGCTTCACAAGTTTTCGATGGCAAACCCGACTATAACCCGGTAGCATCTCCAGCAGTGACTCACAGACTAGAAAAAGCTTGATGGAAGAAGGCAGCTGGCTTCATTAGGGTTTTTTCAATCAAGAGAAAACCAAAAGAAGTGGTGGCTCTAGAAGACCCTCAATCATGCTCGGGGGAGGAAGAAAATGATCGGCTCAATATCTCCCTCACTTCCGAAGGAGGCGGTCGGCTTTCAGGAACTGCAGCGAGGTGCTATGCGATCGGGAAGAAGAAGACGGGATTTTGGGGAAAATCACAATTTTGAGAAGCTACAGTTGCTTCTCGTGATTAGGGTTGGTGATTGTTTTTCTCTTCACGCGAAAAACACACAACCCCAAGATCATCCTCCTTCTCCTTGCCCTACTTGCTAGAGACGTTGGTGCTCGATGCATTGGCGACCTCCTCCTTCACACAGCCAGGAGAAGCAGAGGACGGCGCCCGACGATGGTAGCTAGGGTTACGGCATGCCCTTCTCACACGTGGCTGACAAAAGTAGAGGACGGCGTTTGCTGTCTTCCCATGCGGTCGGCAGAAGCAATGGATGGCACCCGGGAGAGAAGGGAGGCGGCGACAACTAGGGTTCCGGCGTACCCGTCTCACATGCGACCGATAGAAGCAAAGGACGACGTCTATTGTCTTCCAACGCGGTCGGCAAAAAGCAGGGGATGGTGTTTGCTATCTTCCCACACAGTCGTTAGAAGCAGAGGATGGCGTCTGTTATCTTCCCATGCGGTCGCACTTACCTTCTACTCCTAGAATCAGTGATCGGACAGCGCTCAGGCGAAACACGATCGCAAAGTCGCGTGGGTGACACTTGGCTAGGGTTTCTCTTCATGGCCTCTCCCACGTGGTTGTGCTTCTTAAGGCACGCTCCTCGCGATCTTGTCGCTGGCGGACGTGGGATCGAGAGGAGAATTGTGATCACGTCGCCGATAGAAATAGAATCGCGATGAAAACATGATTCTTGTGTACGATGCGTACGATCGAGCGGGGTGAATCGGAGGGAATTAAGAAAAGAACCAGACCAGCAAGGGAAAAACCAAATTGATTTGAATTAATTTTTAGGATTTACTGGAGCCGAACCAGAGAATTCAATTTAGTTCAAAACTAAATTATTTGTTTTAATAATCAAACGATCTCCGATTTGACCCAAACTAATTTTGTTAATTTCGTCTTCACAAGACGAAGCACCTCATTGCTTTTGATTTTTCAAAATATATTCCATCATGGACCAAACCAAGTTGGTTCATTTTATCTTCGTAAGACGAAGTCTATTATTTTGCCTTTGTCTGGTTCAACCAAACTTTATTTCTCTCGATCTGAGAATCTAATTCTCAAACTTGTTTTAAGTCCTTCAAAGAACTTATAGTGCGTGTGACCTAATAGGTTCCCGATTATGTTGGTTGTCTATAATTAACTATTAATTACGAAATTATAATGAGTTGCACCTAGTAATACATCATAATCCCTAATTGATCGAAAAATTAACGATTGATTCTAGAATAATTTGCCTACCCTTAGCAGCTATAACTGAAACGTGTTCATTCCTTTCACCGTCTTATACCCATTGAGTTCATGACATGGTTTATATGTGCCAGTCTCCACTAGGCTGACTACGTCACACCTAATCCAAGTTTGCTTTATTATTCTATGGATTTAAGTTACTTGTATATGTGTCAAAGAGTGTCATACTCTTGACATGTAATGTTTTTGCCAAAGACTTTCAGCAACAATCTTAACAAGCAATCGCAGGGTATATATCTCTTTTTACAAAGAGCGATGAATCCTCTATAGGTTATTCAAACACCTTTGGGCACTTTGACTTATACACAATCATCCCGAGTCCACATCTCCTTGGAGATGTTTGCTTAAGATGTCAAAGTATAAACCTCCATAACTAAGATGACTTGAATACCGCAAGTCAAAGGAAACTCATATTTAAGTTGTACTGAGATCTTCATTGACATATGTATAGAACCATATGAAGTCTCACAGCAGGTTACTTCAATGAACTAGTTATCTTTAACTAGCTTCCATGTTTAACTCTCAACATCCAATGCCTCCAGCCAGTGAGATCAGCTGCTTAATAAACTAAGGAGTTTAAAAGGTGCTAGTCTCAATAGAATTGATAACGTCCATGCTAATCAATTCCTCGACTATGGATAATTTCAATACATTCATAATTGCACATGTAGATATGCTCACTAGTTGTGATCCAATCATAAAATCTCTCATGCTATGAATCGTATTGCAGACATTCAGTAAATGAGTTTAAAATCCAATCAAACACATAGATAATATGTACTTAAATTGTGAATTGCTATTTATCTAATAAATAGTATAACCATAAGGCGATTGCCTTAGGATACCTTTCAAATATAACATCTTGCTCAAATGTCTGGGCCCTAAGGACGCCGAGTATGTGATGTAATAAATTTACCAAGGTTGCTACGGAAACTATATCGGAGGCCGAACCCTAGCTCAAAAAGTTCTCCTAGCCATGACCCACCTTACAAGCTGACACGGCTCAGCTGGTAGCCACTTGTGTTCACTATTAGAAACATCAAGTCATCATCGAGTATCCAACCGAGCTCTTGAAGACTGCTACCACCTCCTACCCTTTCGATTAATGGGGTATGGACATAATCAGACCCTTCTCGACTAGACCCCAACAGAAGAAATTTCTCTTGGTCACCATGGATTGCTTCTCCAAATGGGTCGAGGTCGAGGCCTTAGCTCAGATCACTGAAGTTGCCATGCTTAAGTTCCTTTAGAAGAATATCATATGCCAGTACGACATACCTCATCGACTGGTCTTGAATAACGATAGATAATTTCAAGGGAGGAAACTCAAAGAATGGTGTGAATGCTACGACATTCAGCAAATCTTCGCTTAGGTGGCCTACCCTCAAAGTAATGGTCAGGCTGAGGTGGTCAATCGAGAGATAGTTCAGGGGCTCAAGACTAAGCTCGACCATGAAGGAGGCAACTGGGTCGAGGAGCTGCCATGCATCCTTTGGTCCTACTGCACCACCCCTAGGAAAGCACTAACATGACTCTATTCCACTAGTTTACAGGGGAGAAGCTGTTGTCCCGGTTGGAGTAGGGGTGGAGTCCGACCGTAAGAGATTTTACGATCAAGATAATGGAGGTAGAAGACTCATGGAACTTAACCTTGTCAGCGAGACCTGGGACAGAGCTACAGTTCGCTTGGCGTTGTATCGACAAAGGATGTGTCATACTTACAACAAGAGAGTTATTACTCGAGCTTTCCAGATCGGCGAAATCGTTTGGAAGAAAGTCAAGCTGATCGGAGATGTGGGCAAGCTTGAACCACCCTGGGAATCCCTACCGAGTTGTCTGAAAGACAAGCTCGGGCATTTACTACTTGATAGACTCTAAGGGCAAGGAGCTGACTCGGCCGTGGAATGCTGCTCACTTGTGACTATATTGAATTTAGCAGGTTGGGGATGGCCTATAAAGAGATTCCTGAGTGCTCCTAATTGGCCCTCCGTGTACCTCCTTTTGTACTCCCTTGGCTTACTTTAATAAACATGTTTCCTTGTAGGCCTCTCATTTTCTCGAGTCTTTCTCTTCCCTTAGTCTCGGACCTGTGGCGCCCATCAACAATTACCTTTTTCAGGGTTCAACCTCTCTTGACTCGAACATAGTCACGGATTGAGATCTTTCTCTTCCCCTAGTTTTGGACCAGTGACATTCATCAGCAATTGCCCTTTTCAAGGTTCAACCTCTCCCGACTCGGACATAGTCGCGGATTGAGCTTTTTATCTTCCTCTGGTCTCGGACCAATGTCGTCCATCAATAATTGCCCTTCTCAGGGTTCAACCTCTCCCAACTAGGACTTAATCGTGGATTGAGCTCTCTCTTTTCCACTGGTTGGATCAATAGCATCCTTCAGCAATTGCCCTTCTTAGGGTTCGAACTCTTCCGACTCAGATTAAGTCCGAGACCAAGCTTTCTACTCGATAAAGGCAGCGATCAAGCTCTCAACTTGAATGTAGTCATGAATTCAGCTCCCTTGATCTCGGAGCAAAGGCCTGAATGCCCTACTCGAGGTTTCTTCTCTCCTTACTCGAGCCTAACTATGGATTCAGTCTAGTCATTTTTACTAAGTTCGGAAATGATAGTTAGCAAAAAGAAATTTCATTAACTAAAAGGCCCCAGAGGAGTATTACAAAATTACACAAAAGAAAACTATACTCATTCCCCTCTCCTCGCCGACTCGGGTAGCCTAGCCCACACCTGGTCTATGTCCAAGAAGTCCAGGGATGTGTCGGGTGGGAAGATCTCAGCCTTATGCACCTGTCTCAACGCACCCTCGAACCCATACTACAGCATCCGGGTAGTTTTAGCGTTGAACATATCCTTGAAATCTGTAGACTACAACCACTCCCCTTTCCAAGTCGCCCAACGGTCCTCTTCTCCGGCCCGATAGGCAGTCGCCTCCGCTCGGACTAATTTTAGCTCGGCTTGTAGTTGTCCTTGGCCTTCTATGGCCTCGATGACCTGCTCCTTCAAGGTGCTAATGCCCTCATTGGCTGCCTGCAATTCGGTGGCCCTCTTGGTCAGCTGACCCTTCAGTTCCTTTAGCTAGAGCTCTTGTCTTCAACTCGAGCCTCCAGATTCTTGTGCTCTAGGATTAGGGGAGCCACCTTAGTTTGCCAGACCTCCCGCTCCTTAGCTCGGGCCTCCTCCAGTTCATGCTCCAGGACTGTCGTTGGATCTGGCTCGCTATCCCATTAAATCCAAGTCATAATGATGATTTAGTCGTCACATCAGATACCTCACCCCATTAATACGCCTTGGAAATGACTAGCGCATGCGTGGAGAAGGCGTGTATGGGAAGGTGTGTGTCACCTCACTTGAGGGCACACCCCACTGAAAACTAGTATAGTCAGTCTAACTCACGCCTCCTTCGACTAGATTTGTGGGGAGACTCATGTTATCGGTTGGTATACCTAGGTCAAGAAAGTTAAGATCTGATCCAATTGACAACAACATGTCGGATGCAAGGCCTGATCCCATGGCCAATTAGCTCAGTTTGGTGTCCAACCCCACAACTAGCTTGGCTCAGCACCTAGCTCGTCTGAGCGCCCAGTTCGGCTCCACGCCCGAACTCTATGCTCGAACTCGTCGCTCTACCTCAGTGTCCGACCTCTTGCCCGACTCCAACTCCACAAACAACTCGATTCAACACCCAACTCTAAGACTGATCGACCGACCTTACAACCACTCAACCAGGCGACCACCTGAGCTCTCTGCCCTAGCCCTGTGTCCGAGCTCCGAGCTTTAGATGTGGTGTCCAACTAACTCGGTTCCCGACTGGCCCCATGGCTCTCAGATAGAGGTCGAGGTTGACTCCTCAGTCAGCTTAGCCTCGCTGAGTCCACGCTCCCACTCCATCACTCAACTTTCTGGGTCGCCGCTAGAAGGACACCTACAACAATAAAATATTTGATGGTAGCCTACCTACTTCATCAGTACAACATGATTAATGCAGCATGGTCTTGGATCATACCAAACATGAGTGATAGGATCCTTAACTGCAACAGTGATGAGACATTCTCCTTACCAGCAATTGCACATCTCCTTTGAAGACTCCATAAAATGGCCCCACTTCTCATGGGCACAGGTACGCACATGTAGACACATACCATATTCTCCATCTCTTGATTTCTCTTCATCTCCATCCTTTGTCGGAGAGCTGACTTGAGCGTCGGAGCGGCTGAACCAGGGCACCCCCTGACCTCCGTTCTCACCCTCCTTCTCTTTGCAGCCTGATAGGAGCACCATTATCTTTTATTAGTTTGTGGGTCCTACATGACTCCATCATCATCAAAGTTAGGAACACCAGTAATTCATCTGTAGGTGATCTCAAGAAGGAACAGTTACTATAGTCACTCATTGAGATGAGATAATGGAAGAGCAAGTCATGTGTATTCCCAAATTGTTTGGTTTGCTTAGAAATGAATTATGAAAGCTAAGGAGAATAAATTACCAAGAGTTTGTAAAATAAAGCCTTTGAATTCCATTCCCGTGGAAGTTGTTTCTCTTAATCACTTATGTTGGTGCAATCAACCTCAAGTCAAGGTTGACCAAGTTGACCAAGCTCAATTTGATTCAAGTTGGATTTTGATGTTTGATTAATATGTTAGTTAGCTGTCAAGTAGATCCAGGTTGACCAAATACTTGATAGTAGAAAGTCTAAGTGTCATAGAGGATCAGACACTTGGCATGAGATGAAAAATCCAAGTGGGTCATGGAGGACCAGACACTTGGTACGAGATGGAAAGTCCAAGTTAGTCAAGATTGATCGAACACTTGATGATCGAAAGTCCAATAGGAAAGTTGGCAAGAGAAAAGTCCAAGTGGATCAAGGTTGATCAGACACTTGGTGATTTGAAGTCCTGACAAGTCAAGATTGATCGGATGCTAGACAATAATAAAGTTCTAGTAGGTTGAGGTCAACTAGATACTAAGCTACGAGGAAGTCTCGACAGGTCAAGATTGATCGGATACCAGGTAACGATGAAGTCCTAGCAGGTCAAGATTGATCATATTCTAGGCAACAAGACATCTTGATAAGTTAAGGATGACCAGATGTCATGCAATTGAAGTCGGAAACGACATAGTAAACTTTTGAAGATCATAACTTTTAACTCGGATATCAGAATGAGATGATCTTTGATGCAAAATGAAGTTTATTTAGATATGTATATTTTTACTTAAATCAATTTGATTGATATTTGAAAATCGATAAAATCTGATAAATTTCAGAAGGTTTATAAGTCATTATTTGATCGCTAACCAAATCAATCGACTGGTAAAGGATATCAGTCGACTGATAGACAAAAATCAATCCTAACATCAACTGTATAAGTAGGATTTCACTTGAAGGAGAAGAAGCCAGTTCTTGGGAGTTTAAGGAAGAAGTGTTGCTGCATTTTCAGACCAACAAGAGACTATTCCAAGCAAGAAGAAAACATCCAAAGTAAGATTTGATTTGAAAAGGTATTTTTGCTTTCGTTTGTATTCTTATTTCTTGTTGGATTTTATTGTTATTGTAAGAACAATCTTGTGAGAGGCTTCTCCACCTTCGGAGAGTATCCAAAAAGGAGGAGTTTATGGTGGAGGTAAATAGCTCGGAATGGCCTTGGATTAGTTACCTCAAGGAGATGGATATCAAGTAAAATCCAAGAATTATGCATGTGCAGTCACATTTGAATCCCCTGGGTATTCAAATGACTAACATAAGATCAAGATGAGAAGTGATCAGAGCTATTCACCCCTCCTCTAGTTCGCACGAGTCCTAACAACTCAGTCCTAACAAAATCACATAAAAAAATTTCTACACCCTTGACCACTCAAACAACCTCGAAGGCTTTTATAATCAAGGATACAATGACTCTATTTCATTCAATACTAGTCAACTAAAATTAGTTCATGTTGACCGCTTAGGAAAATATAGATATTGTAGAGTGCAACAACTATTTGACCAGCATATTAAAAAAATGATAAATCCCAATCAGTCTCATGGACTCAATCCCTGGGAGTGGCTGACCCGGTCCCACGGAAGTTTCCCACCGACCACCAGGGTAAATCGGAAAGCGCATACGGAGGCCAATCCAGATGCCCAGCATCCTTTGATTGCGTTCCCCATTTGGAAGAAAATTCTTGCAAATACGCCGTAGCTGGAGATCGAACCACGAGTCCCTGGGTCACAACCCGGATGTCCTACCGTTGCACCATTGCCCCGTTGCATATTAAAGATCTTGTGTAATGGTTGCTCATCCTCTAATCAATTGGATGAAACTCCTAATCGATTGTTGCTTAAATAGAAATATTTTATTCCATGATCCCTTGGGTTTAGTTGACTCAAGGATTGATTGAACTCTAATCGACTAAGATTCTATTGATGTTGACTGAATCTACCCAGAGATCCCTCCTTCACTCGACTTGCCCCTTCATCATAAGATTACGCAAAGTTATAGGATAGGGTCAAGCCATTGAATATAACTTGGGACCTACTGACCCACGGATAAAGGATTTATACAAACCGCTAGGTAGTTTATAGCTACATACATTATTTTCAATGATACTATACACAAGTGAAAGTCCAAAATCGCATTCCCTCACAATCTCTCGCGTTTTCAAAGCCTTTAATTAACTCTTCGATTTTGCTGATGCTCTTCATCTCCCTCGAGTTCACCCCGTGTTAGGAACTTTGTCCCTTAGATGCATCATATCATTCTTTAATCCTTGCCTACAAATCTACCTCCTTCAAGTTGCCCTAAAGAACATCTCGTGCTAGGCTTTTAGCTTTTCAGGTGCACCAAGCTCTCCAAGCTTCTCCACATGCCATCCTTTCCCCCTCATTTTCTTAAGTTTACCTCCCATTAAGCTTTCAAAACATTTAACCATTCGCAACCAACCAACTCAATCGCGTTGAGTCTCTAAGCTCTTCGACTTCCTATTTGCACCATTTAACTTCTTGCACACTTGATGAATATATTATCAACACTTGTCAAACCTAACTTAAATTGTTTATCAAATACATTAAAAATTATTTGGTTGAAACTAACCATTTAAAAGCATCCTTTCACCAATAAAATTCACTACTAGCTTAGTGATAGAAGTGATTCTTTATTATAAAAGAATCAAATGTGAACATCCATTTTATTGGCATTGACACTCCTAGTGATTGTTTTATTGAATAGACTTATATCCAATTATAAAAGTTGATGGCTCTTTTTCTTTGACTTTTTTGTTTTTGTATTAATGGATACATTTATCTACATTATTATGATATAATTTGACTCATGAGCTCATTTAACTTGCACAAAATCTGTATACTAAGATTATCATATGTGTGTGACTAAACGTCTATCACAATATATATTTTCTATACATGTTTAGGTGATGAAAAACAAACATCATTTATATATCCACCTAGTCTATTGATTTTTTTTTAAATGATAGACAATTTTTCCATGCATGAAGATCTATATAATTATTGGGTTTCTAGCAATGAGAAAAAAAAAATGAAATTGTGTGGTTCAAGATCCAAACCAAAAGCATATATAAAAGCACAAGATTTCCTTTTCAAAGTAGGGCCTTTTCCATTTCTTGAATCTTAAATCACATTTCTTGTCTTAGGGGGCATGTGATTATAGCTTTAGACCAACACAAATGGAAGGAAGACAAGATTCACATTCTTTGCAAGTGATTCTTTTCTTTTTAATTATAAAAAAGGAAAAAACAAGGCATATGATAATGAATAATCTTTTTTTTTTGTTCTTTTGACTAGATAGTGTCATAGTCATCCCTCCATTATTCTTTCTTAGCTTTTTGTTTGTTCGCCTATAAAATACTATGAGGAATTATACCATAGCTCATCAAGCATAATTAAGGCATAAATTATTAACATAATTTTATGTTAATTGTCTAGGTCTAGTTTTATTTTCTATCTTTAGGACCATCTTTGATGGAGGAACAAGTAAAGAGGGATATGGGTCAACCTAGACCAACGGAAAGAGACTTGAGACTAACAACAATAATAACAACAATAGAATCCTTCCGAGATCCTCATAAGTAGCAAATCATTTGTTGGCACAAAAATAAACTATGTCATTGAGCCATCAATGAAAGTTGGTTCCACAATTGTAAACCTAATCAAAATAGATCTAGATGCTCAAAACCATAAAAGGGAAAAGGGAAGGGGATAATTGAAGTATGGAAGATCCTTAGTCATAAAATCTTAAATTATTTGCAACTATAATGTGTTAGCATATTTGCTACTAATGTGATGATTTAAAGTCTCACAATTTTTCTATTTTTTTCATTTTTTATTGCATGAATTTTGTATGACTTTTATGTCCATATGGAGGGGGTTTTTCACCTTTTAGCATAAGTTAGTCCTTGTCTTTTACTAGGTATGGTAAAACTTAGACACGTTAATGATTTTTTTTTGAGACATAGGTAGGCCGAGATGCCTTTTAATGGAGACTTATCATGTGGTCCAATATATGTAAAGTATGTCTTTAGGTATCTTAATGACTTTTCAACCTTTAGGTACATTGAGGTACCTTTCTATAGACACTAGGCTTTGGCCTCATTAGGTATACTATGCTTAAAATAGATCTTTGTTTTTTTTTTTTTGACATTTAAGGTGGTTAAGGGAGCTTTGATGGAGACTCAACGAAACTCCCACTAAGTGCACCGTTGCACCCCTAGTGCTACAGTGCAATGACAACTATTTTTGTAGTTAATCAGACATCCATGGGTCGATTTCTAGCTACAACATACTGCGGATTAATTTTCTCTAGTGGAAAAACAACCCTATAACGTTGGCTGCGAAGCAACACGCCATTTGCATTTTCCGATTTATCCTCATGAGCGATAGAAATTTTTCATAAGACCGAGTCGGTCACCTCCAGGATTAGTCGATTCGAAGAGCTAGATACATGAATTACCAAAAATAAAATTGAGAACATTTGTTTCTACAAAAGTGGAATCCGCCACCCTAGCGGCCCCATACGGTTGGTCCAACGACTATATGTGAGGAGGTAAATTGAGAAGCTGCAGTTAAATTGAGAACATTTGTGATCCTTAGGTAGGCTGAGTAATCTTTTGGTTAAAAACTTGATTAGGTTATCATCAAGCACATTGTTGCTTATAATAGATTGAGGGGTTTTCCCCTTCCCTTAGAGAAGTTAAAAGGATCTTTTAGTGGAAAATCATTTGACCCTACTTGTTAGGGCAACATCACAAGATGGATCATGAAATTTCATGACCTATAGATTGTCCTTCACATCATAAAGGGCCTTAGAGGATTGCACAACTAGGAGAACTTTTTGCCATATATCCTTTTCTAATCACACTTCAAGTTAGAGGGGCCTCACTCCTCCTCTAAGTAAAAAAGGGTATAAGTATCACGAGTGATTTCTTTTATTCTACTTTCCTTGTTCATCATGTTCATCGACAATCATCACTTTTTAGGGATCAAAGATATTTCATTAAGAACCTACATCGAACATAATTTCCCCTTTGAAATAGTGGGATAATGGTTATGGTTGGCTCTCACATTGTCTCATACATTAGCATTAGCATTTGTTATTATATGAGTCTCCGGGGCATAGTTAAGTTGATTACGACAGAGTAGATTTGTTAAAGTGGACAAGGGTCGAATCTCAGCGAAGCCGAAACAATGTCCTCCTCCGTCATGGTTAACTGCAGTTTTTTGATTTACCTCCTCACAAATGGTCATGGGACCGATCATGTGGGACCGTTGGGATGACGAATTCCACCTTTTTGCTGAAGTTATTATCAATATATATCTAAAAGAGTTGTCATGAGAGTACAAAGGTCCCGCCACCATTAGTTGGCTGATAATGACATATTTGAGAGCTTAACAATATTTTCTAAGTAATATTTAACTTTATTAATGATAAGGTCTTGTTGACGACAAGCCATGTGCTTAATTATCAGCTTCATGTTATGTTTTGTGACAACTAATACCTCAATGTCTCTTTATTAGGATTCATTATTATGATTAGGGGCAATAATTTAACAAATTCTTAGACACGAGAAAATTTTGATTTATAAACTTATGCATTAGAATTAGTTTTATTATCTCTTTGTTATTTGTCATTATGATTTATATAATTTTTTTATTTTTATGATTATTTAAATATCTACTTATTCTTATTAATATTTTGAATGTATTTTTTATTTTTAGATTAAATAATTTTAAAAGTAATCAAATCTAATATAGCAACAAAATTTTGTCATGTAATACATCTTTAATGATATGTCAATCATGTTAGGTGAATCATGTACATCTGAAGTATGTTTTATTTATATATTTTTTTTTCATTTTTTGATAATTAATTACAATTATTGAATTTAAATCTATTGTTTTTTCTTTTTCTAATTAGACCAACTGATTAAGGTTAGATATATATTCTAAAAAGGCGTAAAAGGGGAGATTCTAACATTTGTAAATATAATTCTATTGATCTTCTATGGTAGAAAATACAATTTTAACAGTTATAAAATATTTAATTATGTAGATAGTTATTCAATTTGAACTTAAAAAATTGATAAATTTAATGAATACTTGCATCTACTCCTTTAAATTACTATAGAGAAAGATGTCATAAAAATTACAAAGTTCATTATTGAACAATAATTTATTGGATTTAATTTTTAAAGGTGAGTTTAATTATAATTTATATATGCGGATACGAACCGAACATATTTAAGTGATCTAATTAAGGTTTATTGGATTTTGGATTATCGGATGTGGATTAAATGTGTAGAACCCATTAACCTAATCCATTATTATTTATGGGTTGATAACGGATTGGATTTCTATATAAATATTTGATCCTCGAGGATTTAGGGCATCTTGACATCTTACTTTTATTTCCCATTGACGAAGACTTTACGGTGCCATCATCCTAGATCCTTTGAAAGATTTCTCCTCTCTTGCTTCCGCTCTTTCTTTCTTAGGGATTTCGGGATCAAGCAAATGACGCAATAGGAAAATGACCAGTCCATTTCAATCAGGTTCATTGTCATTTTCAGTATTTTTATTCTGGTATGTTATGTTTTGTTGAAACTAGATCTTCATGCTTTATGATTAGTTTGTTTTTTCTCTCTGCACAAATTCTATTTTGGTTCTTGAATTCACATAGTTAGGGAAGTTAGAATTCATGTGGTTAGGGAATGTAAAATGCTTTCACTATGGTATCAGAGCCTTTAGGTTCTGTTTCATCAATCTTATGGCAATGAAGTTTTGTGACTAGGAAAGGCTGGGTCTATTTTGAATGACGGTTGTCTTCAACAAGAACCATCGCGTTTGATCAGTTTTTGGTCAAATTCGATAGTGTAATCAATTGTGTTGGTTGCGTAATTGATTACCAAGCCTAAGTTAGCAAACCAAAACATCCAGAATCGATTGATGTGATTGATTAGTTGGCACCAATCGATTGCATTGATTTTGCAATCGATTGGCTCTACGGGATCGAATATAGGATCATTTTTTAATCAACTACCGGTTCGAGTGCTATCACCAACCGATTGGAAATTTCACCAATTGATTGGTGATCTTAAGGTTGGACATAGTAGCATTTGGAATCGATCAACACAATTAATTGACGCTACTAATTGATTGGTAATCTTGTCAATTGATTGACAACCCTACAATTACGACAAAATCAATTTTTGTGATCGATTAGCAAGATCGATTGGTTGACATTAATCTGTAGGATCGAATAGGAGCGCTAGAGAGGCGGGGTGAATAGCGTTATTTCACGTTTTTACTCTTTTAGGAAAAATTTACGTAAATCAGAACATGCAGTGGAAAATAACAAGAATGAACACAGTTAATTTTACTTGGTTCGCAACCACAGGGTGCTACTCCAAGACCCACAATCAGTGATCATTTTCGATGGACAATTTACTAAAATAACTTCCCTCTTACGAGAGGAAGTTTGTCACTTTTACAAATAAGTTAGGAATAGTAAAAACTTATACCATGCTAAAAATTTTAAGTACAAAAAAATGAAATTTAATTTACCGACTGAGTCGTAATGAGTTTGTAATTGTAGGTGCAGCTCCTCGGTGTGATGACGGCGTTCTACATTAAAGATTTGCGCGTAGGAGATCATCATAGAGGCTTCTTGAATTGATGCTAGGGTTCCCCCTCATAGTTACTTATATAGATTGATTCGGGTGCCTCCATGTCATCCCTCGATCCATCTTTGATGTTGACTCTGTTAGAACCGATGGAATCAAAATATCTCCACAATGACATGATATTGTCCACTTTGGGCCTAAGCCCTCATGGCTTTGTTCTTGGGCTCTCCCTAAAAGGCCTCATACCAATGGAGATACTTTCCATCCTTTTAATCCCATGATCTTTTCCATGTACTTTAGATGTGAGACTATGTTTGCACCCTTGCAACCCAATAATCCCCCTCAAACAAAGGACCATAAGCCCCCCTCAACGTCATTTTTGATGTCTGAATCCTCGATCCACCAGGACTTTTTGCCCCCTCAGTCCACCCGACCTACTAGGACTTCCCACCTAGCCGCAGCTAGGACTTTTTGTCCCTCGGTCCATCCGACCTACTAGGACTTCCCACCTAGTCGCAATTAGGACTTTTTGCCTCTCGGTCCACCTGACCTATTAGGACTTCTCACCTGGTGTCTGGTCCTCTTGATTCAGACACGGGAGCATCCACTTCCTTTGTTTAAGGTTCAAACCACATGGTTAGATCTGGATCATGGCTCATCCGGCGGTTAGTCCGGTGAAGAGCGGTCTCGCTCTGATACCATTTGTTAGAACCGATGAAATTAAAATATCTCCACAATGACATGATATTGTCCACTTTGGGCCTAAGCCCTCATGGCTTTGTTCTTGGGCTCTCCCCAAAAGGCCTCATACCAATGGAGATACTTTCCATCCTTTTAACCCCATGATCTTTTCCATGTACTTTAGATGTGGGACTATGTTTGCACCCTTGCAACCCAACAGACTTGACATGTATCCCTTCTGGACGCCTGTATACTGACATGGAGGTTACCAGATCAACTTTGACTCCGCAACGCCTTACCAGATCTGGGCATCTGGAACCTCTCTGGGCTCCTGGAGGCTAAAGTGTCCCGACCACTGGGATTCTGCCACCTCATCTGTCTTGCTGGCCCGTTCTGGTCTCTTGGAAAACAAATTTGGGCCCCTAGACCGTCCGATCGTCTGGATCCAAATAAGAGTACCCGGAATATAAATTTCTAGTCCTTCCTTTCTTGCATTACAAATTAGTCCAAAATTCAAAATATAATAGGAAAGTTAACAGTTTAGCAAACTGTTTGGTCTTAACTTTAGGTTTCCAATGAAATCCTACGTCAGATCGACGCCTACTGTTCCCTTTACCAAGAACGCGCTCTTATCCACTCCACTCAGAAGAATTTATCTTTTGCCAACCAAGCCCTCCAGACCTGTTGGACTTTTGCTCAGCCTCAATCCTCAGGCCCCAAGTCTTCCACTGCTAGACGTCTGGTCCTCCAAACCCACCTAGACTTTCACCTGGTACTTTTGATTTGCCAAGACTTCTTGCATAGTCTTCTTAACCAGGACTTCCTTGCCTAGTCCTCCAAACTAAGTTTTCCGCATAATCTCCTAGATCAAGACTTTCTTTGTCTAGCTGCAACTAGGGCTTCCCTGAGTTACCTATACACTCAATTAACCTCATTAGATCACTTCACAAAATTAACTTGAACCTTTTGCCATTATCAAAACTTAGGTTCTATCATCTGGTGCTTCCTGCACCAACACAATCAATTGACACTCATCATCAATCAATTGATGACCTTGAAGTCGCATATAGTAGGCTTTCAAATCAATTAAGGTAATTGATTGAGTGATACCAATCGATTGTCATAGTATCAATTGATTGATAACTCTAATATTTTTAGTTATTAAAGTTGATCAAGTGCTTATCTGTCCGGTTAAAATTTCTAGAGTCTTCTTAGGTCTATCTACACATATGTTATTAAATTAAACTATTGTGTCGGCCTAAAAGAAGACACATTGATAGGTTTAGTGCATTTTGTATCAGTAGACGTATATCTATACTAAAAGTAATTGGCCCAAAGAAAAATTACTTTTATGCCAGATATATGTTCAAAATAGCTTACAACTATAGAATAAATTTATTTTGTTTAGATCATACACAAAATATATTAGTCCATAGGAAGATATATTGCATGACTGATTAAAGTTGATGTAAATTATAGACCAATACGTAACTCATATAAACTGTTTAATTATACACATAATTATTGGTGCAGGGAGCATCAGATGATCGAATCTGGATTTTGATAATGGCAAAGGATTCAAGTTATGTCTGTGAAGTGGACTAACAAGCTCAACTAAAGTTCTCTCCGAAAACTTTTTTCAATTAGGCAATCCACTAAAGTTCTCTCTGAAAACTTTCGGAGAAAGAGGAAAACACGTACAAGAATAAGAAGATAGTAACAAACTACTATCCCCTTTGATGTAAATGCAAGTAGAAAGAATATACTGACAACTCAAAGATAGAGCTTCGTTGTAGGTTGTCGAAGAGCCTCTCAGCGTAATAGTAGTAGTACTTACACGAACAGAATAGCATAGAAATAGAGATCTTTGAGAGAATTGATTATAAATCTTAGATCCCAATGCTTCTTTTATAGACTTTATCTGATCGATTAAACACCATTCAGTTGACTGATCTATACAAGCGACTGAACCTTCTCTTTCCTTGTGTGCTCTGATTCAATCATATCAATCCCACAAAATTCATGCATCTGATCGACTAATCCACCTGATTAAGCGACTAATTCCGATAATTTCCTTTATTGTTTGACTCAATCTCATCCGATATACACTTTTCATAGTTCGGTCAATTGATCCTCCTAATCAGTCGATTGAACATGTGTTTCCTTCTTTGCTGAATATGGTTCTAAACTATGTTTATCTTCTTGGTTCAATCGATTGAACCCTTAAATTTTGAAGAATTTTACTTTATCTGCAAACTAAAGTTAGCGCAATCGACAAAATAGAAGTCTTGCAAAAAAGAATTAGAAATATATAGATGTATGCATGAATTCATCTGACAGTTAAGACTGTCTAATCTCGACTTAGAAATCTCCATTAATTTCTTTAGTCAAATCAACATCTAAGGTTGTCCCAACTGGGATATGCCCTCACTATCTTTCAATCTGATAGAAGTATAATATAAATCTTATTTCAGTTATACTTGTTTAGAGTTCACTCCAAAACTTCTTATTACCTAAGGTTCACTCCTTTAGGATTTTTCTCTTGCTTGGAGTTCACTCTTCCAAAGCTTCTCACTAGCTAAGGTTAACTCCTTTAGAATTTTCCTCTCACTTGGAGGGTTATCTAGTCCGTAGCTTTAGGATATTCAGGATCTCATTGCACTCAATTTTCATTGCACCAGAATGACTCATCCAATCCGTAGGAACGGCTACGGTAAAGACACATCAAATCCGTAGACCGTTGGCCACTTGCTAAAAGTGTACAATTTGTTGGATGTGACATTGGTGATGCTGGTTGATTGGTGGCTACTAGGAGTTGACGGCGGTGTTGTGGACACGGTGGGCTGCGGATTGCATACATCGGCTAACTGTGGAGGACACGATCTCTGCTGGGAGGTACTGCTGTCAGGTGGTAGACCTATGGAGGGTGCTGAGGCATAGCTCGAGGATACCATGTGGGCTGATGTAGAGGAAAGATGATGGTGTGGTGGCTGATGGTTTGATGATCAGGTAGCTAGCTGTGATGGTGGCTCTTGATGCACGATGTGATTACCTCACTGATGCAGATGTTGACAAGATGAGTGCAGTGGCATAGGTACATGTACGAGAGACAGAGTATGAGTGACATAGGATAGTGTTGGTTCACATGTGAACACGTGTATGATGCACCATTGACGCTTACTCAGATCTGACACTTCGTCAGACATGACGTGAGATAGAGTAGGTCTAACTGCCATTTTATAGAACTTTCCTTTAAGTTTTAGAGGCACTTTACGATCACATAAAACACCTGATGCTCTCCTCCACTTCAACCATCATGTTTGTATTCTATGTAAGACATCTCTCTCAATCCCTCCATCGGCTTGCAAAAATGATCCTAAATATTTAAAACTCTCAGTTCCAGACAACTCATCATCTCCTATTTTAATACTTGTCTCATTACGTTCAATATTGCTAAACTTAAATTTCATATATTCTGTCTTTACTCTACTAAGCCTAAAACACTAGGACAACCTTGATCAGACTTCATTAAATATATTATCAAACAAATATCAAAACTCTGAAAATCAATTGCACCGATAACCCCTAGGCTCCAGTCAACCCTAGAACCTCTAGGCGACTCTAGAGCAAAATTTTTAGATTCGAACAGTTTGGTCAATGGATGAGTTTTGATCAAGTTTCAAACAATTGAAGGGTGTTTCAGTCAACCGAAAGGTCAAAACTTAGAACGAAAAGGATCGAGTTTGTAATTCTGTTAGCAAAGCTCCAGCGGCCGAAGGAGCAGAGTCGCAATCGGCAACATCGCGATTTTAAATGGATTCCCAACCTTAGTCAAGGTTTACCCGTAAGCGTGAATCCTTTAACCTTAATGGATAAAGTTTTAATGGGCTGAATTAGGGCTTTGGGCTGTTAAATTTAGGCTAGCTAGATTAAACTTTAGGGTTAATTTTAATTAACCTCCTAAATAACTTTCCTAATCTTCCTTTAAACCCAACAATTAAGGTAAATTTGTTTACAAATTACTTGTGATTTTTGGTATTTTACTTGTAAGAGTTTTCTCCGTCTCCAGAAAGTTTCCAAAAAGGAGAAAAATACTAGTGTTCATGTTTGAGACCTAAGTGGAGTAGGGACCCTGGGGTTGTCGAACCACATTAAAATTCTTGTGTCTTCTCTTGTATTATTTTTATTTCCACTATGCTACTAACGACTCAAATAGAAAGATGAATTATGCTACTAACCCCCTCTGCGATCAAAAGATCCTACAAGATGACCTAACATCACAAATGTTTCGAGCACTACAGATACCCTACATATTAGATACCCTACATGGGAATCAAATTCTCATTATATGAGAGTCATTCCTATCTCTTACCATCACACTAAATCCCGAGAGACATATGTTGTTTGTTCTTGCACCTTAAGCCATCTTCTTCCTACAAGTTGTCTACCTAATTATCATTTATTTATTTTGCATGTACCTTACAAGGATCCAGGATGACCCGAGCTTGTGGCCTTTTACGAGGCTAAATCACCATGCAAGGCTTGAGAAGCATAGAGACACTTGAGATACTAGCTACGTACGTATGAGGCTTAGCTCAATCATAGCCTTGAGCAAAGCCTTTTGAGCTTGAGACATCAAGTCGTGGTACTGGAGTTGTCAAATTAAATGCATAAGATGCTGAATTAGAGTACTCGGGTTGCTAAGTACCTTTGATGCTCAGATAAGTGCTAGGGCTACCTAGCACTTTATAGAGACTAAGTAGGTGCTCAAGCTGCAGATCACTCTAAAGGCCGAGACAGGTGCTTGGGCTGCTCCCCAAAAGGAGCATCTTAGAGATGTTGAACACTTGAGTCATGCAGATGATTCAAGGGTTTAGGCTGAGCCGAGAGATAGATTGATACCCAAATATTATTGCATCATTTGAAAAGCACATAGTAGGCTTTACTAAGTTCACCTTTCTATTTAGGCAACTTTGTGACAATTTAAATTTAAGTATCTTAAATTCTCTCCAAATTCTTGATATGAGAATAATTTAAGTCCCTAAGAGAATCCAAGAGTTCTATGACCACTCTTTTCTTTTTTTCTTAATTCTCCATGTAAACAATTTTAGTTTGAAGAATTTCAACATATATTCATATAGTCATTGTTCCGATCCAATATATCATGGATGATCAAGTCATCGATTCACGAACTGCTAACGTGCATGCTCCTCAAAGATAGTCGCCTGAAGAGATGAAGAGACTTGAAAAAGCACTCAAAAAAATTAAAATGGCACCAATTATGAGTTCTGGCAAGCCACTCTAACGCTTAAGTTAGAATTTTACCTGAGGAATAAGTTTAATAACTTGAGGAAATTGAGTTTGATGTGTGCATACCTATGCCCTAGGTATAGGCAACCTTTTATAGAGTTGATCTCTGAAATATTAGTGTCCATTTAAGAAATATTCTGAGATACTCGTTTCAGTTTTAGAAAGATTTTGATCATCCGTATCTTTTGGGATATTTTCCTATTCTTTCGGAAGAAATAGTTTTAGGTTCCCCTAATTGCGTGAGCCAACCCACTCTTGAGATTAAGCATGCTCTGAGGTCAAGACTCGAGATCGAAATGCGGTCGGTGCATGATGTCGAGTGAGCATCGAGTCTGAAACTCGAGGTCGAGACTCGATGCCAAGATGAGGTCAGCGTATGATGTCGAGTGAGCGCCGAGTCCGGAACTCAAGGTCCAGACTCGAGGCTGAGATGGGGTCAGCGCATGATGCCAAGTGAGTGCCGAGACTAGAACTCGAGGTCGAGACTCGAGGCAGAGATGAGGTCGAGCACGTGATGCCGAGTGAGCGTCGATACCGAAACTCGAAATCGAGACTCAATGACGAGATGGAGTCAGTGTGTGATGCCGAGTGAGCACCAAGTCCATAACTCGAGGTCGAGACTTAAGGCCAAGATGGGGTCGGCACATGATGCCAAGTAAGCATCAAGACCGAAACTCGAGGTCGAAACTCAAGGCCGAGATGGGGTCGGCACGTGATGCCGAGTGAGCACTGAATCCAAAATTCAAGGTCGAGACTTGAGGCCAAGATGAGGTCAGCGCATGATGCCAAGTGAGTGCCGAGACTAAAACTCGTGACCAAGATGAGATCGATGCGTGATGCCGAGTGAGCGCCGAGATCGGAACTCAAAGTCGAGACTTGAGGTTGAGATGAGGCCTGCACATGATGCCGAGTGTGCGCCGAGATCAGAACTCGAGGTCGAGATGAGGTCGGCTTGTGATACTGAGCAGTTGCAAAGGTTAGACTCTAGACCTGATTTTTCTTAATAATTCTTCTCCTTTCTGTTTCTCAACCACGTGATGTTCCATCAACAACCACATGTTGGTTCTAAGATGTTGTACCAAATAACTAAGTTCAGCAACCACATACTGGTTCTAAGACTCTACGGTATCAATCATGCTGTGAGATTATTTCTCAAATTCAATATTCAAAGTCTTTATCATTCTCCAAGGATCTAATTTTCTCCTTGGGGAGCTATATTTTCATCAAATCCATAAGCAAGAGATAGCAAACGCTCTTTGGAAGAGAACATACTATTGTGGAGACGCATTAATCTATTAGTTATTTACTCATTGTTTGGATCGTTATATATAGTGAAACAAGGTGTACTGGTACATTGCACAAGTTTATAATTTTATTTTATTTTTCTATGTTAATTTGCATCCTCATGAAGATGATTTAAATTATAGAAAGGAATGAAGAATGTTTAGATTATTATCATACCTTTGTGGAAGAATCGTGTCATCTATTTTGTCCATGTTTAGAGAATTATTCAATACAAGTAAACCAAATCAAATTTTGGTAAGTCAAACCGAGTAATGATTTCTTAAATGAGACATAGAGATAGAAGACCAAGTCATACATTCTAGGAGAATTTATTTGTGCGTCCTCCAATGAAGACTTCAGTAGATGTAGGTTGAGTGTAATAAAGACCGTCTGATCAGTAGAATAGTTCTAGTTAAATCCTTACAAGATAATAATGAGGGTAAATTCAAAGAAACATTATTTAGAGCAAATTTACTTGTTAGTCTGCTAAAACGTTATCTGGATAATGACTTAATAAAGATATCAACAATTTAATTTTCTACAGAAATATAAGAGATATATACTGTTGAGTTACCACATGTTCTCAAATAAAAATAAAAATTAATTTTTATATTTTTTATACGAGCATAAAAGATTGGATTTGTTGTAAAATATATTGCTCCAATATTGTCACACCAAATTATGGTGTAACATTTGACGCAAGATGAAATTTAGAAAAAAAAAGTGATTAAAGCTAAATAATTTTAGATGTTGTATTGGTTATAACTTTATATTTAGCCTCAGTGCTTGAATGAGATATCATAAGTTATTTTTTCAAATTCCATAAGATAAGGTTTCATCTAAGAAATATTGCATATGCACTAATAAAGTATCTGTCTTCAAGAGAGATTCTCCAATTTGCATAGCGATAGACATGTAAGTCTAAAAAAGATTGACGATATAAAAGAAAATCATATAGAATAATACCTTTGAGATAGCGAAGTATTCTTTTCACACCATCTCAATTTTGTTCAGTGAGAGCATGCATAAACTGACAGACATGATTTACTACGAAGGTAATATCAAATCATGTAGACTGTCATATTGTAAGCCTTTAATAATGCTATGATAAATTTGAAGATCAGATATAGCATGAAAGGTTGAAGTTGTAGAGAAATTGTTTATAGCAATTGGTGTAGAGATTGGATTGCTTTATCCATTGTAGCTCTTTGGAGAAGCTCAGTGGAATAAGTTCAATACCAAGAAAAAAATTAGCATTACTCAAATCTCAAATAGGAAATTCTTTATTAAGAAGATTTAATAGAGTTGTGATGCCCTTTTAATCATTGTCGGTTATTAGAATGTCATCCATATAAATAAGAAAAAATATCATAGATCCATCATTATATTTGTAGAATAGAGAAGAGTATGTCTTTTATCTAGAAAATACTTGAGTTTGTAACTAACTAGTTAGATAATCGATAAAATCATGCACAAGGACCTTGCCAAATACCATATATAGATTTCTTGAGTTGACAAATATGAGTTGAAAATTATGGATGAATGCCTAGGTGGTTGCTCCATAAATATAGTTTCCTCAAGATGACCATGAAAGAATGCATTAAAAACGTCTAGTTGTTGTACAGGCCAATTAGAAATAATAACTATTCAAAATAATAATTTAACATATGTAATTTTGATGACTAGGCTAAAGGTATTATTGAAATCAATACCTAATTGTTGACTAAATCCTTTGGTTACAAGTAGAGCTTTATATCGTTCAAGAGAACCATCAGCTCGATATTTAAGATAAAATACTCATTTAGAGCCCACAACATTCATGAAGGGAGTGTGCGGCATGTTCCATTGCGAAGAAATGCATCAAATTCTGTAGCCATTACACTACACCAATTCAGATCCTTATTCACTTGTGAAAAATAAGTTGGTTCAACAAATTTTGAGGAGACCACTAGAGTTCGTGGAAGAGGATATTGGGTTGTCATTGGTGAGCATAGATGTCACTTAAGGGAAACATGTGATAAGAAGCATCATCATCTGAATCACTTGTTGATGGCGATGAGGAAGTATGCTGGCATAGTGATTTTGATGATAAACTTGTATTATTTGAGGATCTAGGCTAGAAAGCATATTATCTTTGGCTAGTGAGGCTTCTGAGATTGGACATGGAATGAGTTCCACAATGTTGTCCCTTCTGATATTGTTAGTGCAACCTGTTCTTGTTGGAGTAGCCACTTAGAGTGATTTCGATGATATAGGAGAGTTTTCATAGAGCTCCAAAGCAGGAACTAGAATGTTATCCTCTCTTGTATCTTTAGCATCGCTCTTCGAATGAACAACCTATGAGAATTCTATTATGATATTGGGTGGTATCAAAAAGGTACCGCTATTTCCTAAGGATGAAGTTATTTGTGGCTGCAAAAAGAAATAAAGAGTCATCAAAAATAATATGTGTGGATATATATACCCTCATGATGCAAATTATTATAATCAAGGAAAACACATTGTTGAGAACGAAAATTTAGTTTATATTTAGAGTACAATCGGAGCCATGGATAACATGCACAACAAAAGATACGTAAGAAGATGTAGTTGGGAGGCTGATTATAGAGTTTTTCCATGAGACATTTATGTTAAAGCAATAGGGTGGGTAGATTATTAATAAGATAAACTACAATTTGAACAATATCATCCCAAAATTTAAGTGGAATCGATGCATGATTGAGAAGAGCTAAGGCAATTTCAATTATATGACGATGTTTCCTCTTCGCGGAGTATTTTTGTTCAGGAGTGTGAGGACATAAGACTCGATGAAGGATGCTAGAAGAGTCAAGATGGCGATGAAGTGTTTGATATTCTCCACCCCAATCAAAGGGGAGAGAGAGAATTTTATGGCCAAAGTAACGTTCGATATATCTTTGGAATTGACAAAAGATATCAAAAAGATCATATTTTTATTTCATGAGAAAGACCTAGGTAAACTTACTTAAATCGTCAATAAAAATCACATGATAAAGAAAATCTTGATTTGACAAAATAGGAGTAAGACCTCAAACATCAAAGTTGATTATCTCGAAAGGAAAACTAGACATATGAGAAGAAGTGACAAAAGGTAATTTGTGGCTTTTTGCTTTCACACATGCTTCACAAGAATGGGATGAGGATGCAAAAGAAGTCAATAAGTTAAATTGATTAATGATTTCTTGAATAAGTTGTAGAGATGGATGACCAAGTCGTGCATGCCGGGAGAATTTATTTGTGCATTCTCCAATGAGAGCTTTGGTGGATGTAGGTTGAAGGTTATAATTAAAGACCATCCATAATTCCTCCTCTGAGTTGATTGGTTCCAATTGTGAGATCCTTCACAAGATAATAATAAGAGTGAAATTCAAAGAACACATTATTATCAAGAGCAAATTGATAAACTATTAGTAAATTTTTAGTGATGGAGGGAACATGAAGTGTATTATGCATGTGAAAGAGTCAACTAGATGAGTGAAAAAATATGTTTCCAAGGTGAGCAATTTGCAAACCTAAGATGTTACCTACTTGTATCACGTTAGAACCAGGATAGGAAGAAGATTCTATAAGAATGTCATAAGCCGGTGTAACATGATGAGTTGCTCCAAAATCTAGATATCATCCTAAGGTTGAAGAATTTGCCATAGTAATATAAGGGTTGCTTTTAAGAGAGAATGCTCCTGGGTGAGATGATGAAGTTGTTTGTTGCCTTGATGAGGATGAAGATTGATTTGACGATGCAAACCTCCTAGAAAATTTGAATCAAATCTTCTATAACTTACATGAGCAAAGTGATCATTGTTGAGACAAGTTTGACAACATCGTCAACCTCATCCTTGTCCTCATCCTCTATTTCTTCCACCTTGATTTTGTTGATTGTGTTGATGATGGATAGTAATGTTTGTTTTGCTAGTTGTATGTGTTGAAAGAGCGAGGGAAGAGCGAGAAAATCTGACATCTTTTGAGATTGTAATTGTAGGAGTATTTCATAAGAGGATAATATGTCATGGAGAATATCGAGTGACACTTGATCTATACAAGTTGTCACATTAGGAATAAAACTGTCATATTGAGGTCTCAAATCTACAAGAACATGTATTAGTAAATCTGGTTTTGAAACTAAATGTCCAATTGCAACTAAATTATTAGCACTAATTTTATTTGATTGCATATATGCATTAATAGACTTGTCTCCTTGTTGCACCGATTGTAGTTGCATGCGAAGTTGAAGGACTCATGCTTGAGAGTGTGAAGCAAATGTTAAAGCAAGAGTTTCTCATATTTGACAAGAGTTATCAAATCTTACAATCATTAGAAGTATAGACTCATTGAGTGTTGAAATTAACCACTATATAATTAGTTGATCATATCAAAATTGTTCCTTTCTTTCCTCTTCTCCACCATCTATCACTTTTTCATGATGAGATGGTTGAGGGAGCCCTTGAGGGCATAGTATGGTGGTAAGTAATAAAGTATTTTTCCTAAACAAGCAGAGTTCAAAAGTCACGTAACTCATGTATACGGCATTTGAACAACTAATGACATTGAAACACTACGTCAGGAGTCACCTCGCTTCTTGAATTTATTTAACTTGTGGAATATAAGATCAGACCATACATCCAAGAATTAATTAGCTCGTAAGATTCAAATACCTTGTAAATAATAATAAAAAATGATGAGATGGTTGTGGGGCTCCAAAATCTCTAGTGAAAATATCTTCTCCACCAAGGTTACCAAAGGGGTAGCATAGGCTATGTGGAATTGGTCTCATTTATACTCTTTGAACCAAGATAATTTAAGATTTTTGTCACTAATGCCAAAGCTAAAGGGTCTCGTTGACCAATAAATTATTTCCCTCAAGGAGGAAGCATAGATGTCATTTCTTATTTTGCTGATTATGGGGATTCACGATGACAACAAAAAAAAAAATTGATAATATTACGTTGGTTCGAAGAATCCTACACCATCTGCTTCTCTCCGACGCAGCTCGGCATGGGCAGTGCTTTGGAGACACTCTGCGGCCAGGCCTTCGGCGCCAAGCAGCTCGACATGCTCGGCGTCTACATGCAGCGCTCCTGGGTCATCCTCATCGTAACCTCTATCTGCCTCCTCCCCATTTACCTCTTCGCCACTCCGGTCCTCCTCTTCTTCCACCAGGACCCCCAAATTGCATTCCTTGCCGGAAAAGTCTCCCTCTACATGATCCCGCAGCTCTTCGCCTACGCCCTCAACTTCCCCATCCAAAAGTTCCTGCAGGCTCAGAGCAAGGTCATGGCCATGGCCGCCGTCTCCGCAGTGGCCCTGCTGCTGCACCTCCTCCTCAGCTGGCTCCTCATAGCGCAGCTCAACCTGGGCCTCGTGGGGGCGGCCATCTCGCTCAACGTCGCTTGGTGGTTCGTGGTGCTCGGCCAGTTCGCGTACATCGCCATGGGGCACTGCCCTGGTGCTTGGAATGGCTTTAGCTGGGGCGCTTTCAGGGACCTCGCGGCCTTTTCCAGGCTCTCCATAGCTTCTGCAGTCATGATGTGGTACGCACACAAGCTGATCGTTAAATTGCCTTGTCTATACTTAACAGCATAATGTAGTAATAATGCATTTGCTTGCTTCTAATTTATGCAGCCTGGAGTTCTGGTTCTACATGTTCCTCATTGTCTTAGCAGGCAACCTGAAGAACGCACAAGTTGCAGTGGCTGCTATTTCAATATGGTTAGTCTCCAACTGTACAAGTATTCTAGTTTCTCAGCGATTAACTTGTGCGACCAATTGACTCTCCCCTTCAGCATAAACATATATGGCTGGGAGATTATGGTGTTCTTTGGCTTCAATGCTGCAATCAGGTGATTGACATATACATATATATATCCTTCATATTTATGGTATTTTTTCCCTCTAAAATAACTCAATAAATCAATATTCAATACAGTGTTAGGATCTCAAATGAGCTGGGAGCACGCAGGCCTAGAGCTGCCCAGTTCTCCATACTGGTGGTCATTGTGTCATCACTCTTCTTTGGCATCCTCTTCTTCTCCTTGGTTTTGTTTCTCAGGGATGTCTACGGCATACCCTTCACTAACAGCCCAGAAGTTGTGCATGCGGTCACTGACCTTGCTCTGGTCTTTGCCTTCACCCTTCTTCTCAGCAGCATCCAACCTGTTCTTACAGGTTCTTTAGGCATTCATCCATTCTTTCTTAATTTTCAGCAGCAGCTCAACATTTAATTACCTGAGCATCTGCAGGTGTGGCAGTAGGAGCTGGATGGCAAACCTTGGTGGCTTATGTCAATTTAGGATGCTACTATCTTGTGGGAATTCCTGCCGGTTACATTCTATCATTTTATTTTGATTTGGGAGTGAAGGTATATATAAGAATTGAATATATGTGATATCTTACTCCTTAATATATTTTTTTTCTTCCCATTAATTTCTCCAACTGATGATTAATGGATGTAGGGGATGTGGAGTGGAATGCTGATAGGAGTAGGATTGCAAACCTTAGTGCTCATTGGCATTACAGTGGGAACAAACTGGGACAAGGAGGTGATGATTGATTCGACTCGATCTATATATGTATTCTCTGTGCATGAATTCATCTAACTAATTAAACTCATTTGAATGCATGCATGCAGGCCAAGGAAGCACAATCTAGGATAAGGAAGTGGGGAGGCTCTGTGAATTAATCATGAGCCAACCAATGAAGGATATTGTGGAACCAAAGCTATGTAATTTTTTATAAAGATTACGGAGTCAATAGATTAATTTGTTCGAACCTCAATTTGGGGCTTGCACCAAGAGTAAAACAAACAGTGCTCTATGAATCATAGTTCAAGTGGGGAGGCTCTGTGAATCATGGAATTTTAGGAGTGTAGAGGCTTGCTCAATTGCATCTTTTAAAGGGGTGATATGAATGGGATTTTAGGAGTGATGCACTGTACACATTATAGACTATGGAGGAAGAGCGAAGCCTCTAATCCACATAAATTATCTTGTTAGTGTGCCTTATTTAATTTGCTCATTTCTATGTCTACTTACTCCCCTCAAGATGAAACCTTCTACATCAATCTCATATTTTGTATCAAAGTCAGAGTCTGGGGCTCTAGATTTGAATTAAGAGCTACATTGATCTCATATTTGGTATCAGAGTCTAGGGCTCTAGATTTGAATGGAGAAGATTGCTTTGATACCATCCGATAGTTGGTATTAAAGCAAGGGCTCTAATATTTGGATTAACATCTAAGAGTGAGCTTGAATCAATTTTCATCAACCCATATTTGAAAAAAGTTCATAGCTTGGAGGTAAATTGGAAATGCAAGCCTACTTTCAGATTGACTTTCAAAAATAGAAGGATATGAAGCTCTAAAGGATATTTAGAAGGAAAGTTAATCAAAATGAGCTAGAGGACAAAGATGTAACTATTAATAGGAACGGAATAATGGAGCATATAAAGAAATTGAAGTTACATTTGAACTGTATTTTTAATGTCAAATTTATGCTTCAAGCCTCCGAACTATTTGTGTGTTCTCACAACTCAATTTTGTAGTATTTTTGTGTGGACGGACCATATATGTTGGATTAAATATAATTATTCTAAATAATAACATAAAATAATTATATTTATCATGGTTGAACAATCAAACCATATTATATCTAAAATATTATAATAAATTTTTATAATAAAAAACTTTTCTTAAAATTTAATAATTATTTATCATCATTATCAACAAATATTTTGTCATATGTATAATATACATATCAATATTAATTCAATATATTTTATTTTTCACTATAAATTTAATATAACTCCTTGCTCGAGCTACTAAAGAGATCTTGCTCAATTATATTAAATTTTAATAAATTAATTTGACATAATCAACTTTTAACTAATTAAAATAATTTATTAATCTGATCTATTCCATTAAACAAATAAGATTGCAATTTTAGTACAATTAAAATTACTGAAACTTATCTTCAATAAACATATCCTCTTATTGATAGATCTAAACATCTCAACCACCAATTGGATGCCAACTCTAAAAACATATCAAACTATTATAATTTGTTGATATTGACATCAATTTGATCCTGTAACTGAAACTTTGCAAGATCTTCAATTTTTCGCCCGTTGGCTTAACTTGAAATATACATAAACTCAAGCATATGTCAATGTAACTCCCTACCATCTATTCAAGTGTTGACCAACATTAGCTCCTGAGACAGAATTGAGTTACTACTACAAGGTAGATATTGTTACAATAGACAAACGTCGAATCTCGACGAAGTCGAGAACATACCCTCTCCACAGTGGCCAACTATAAGTTCTCGATTTACCTACTCACAAATGATCGTAAGACCAACTGTGTGAGACCGCTGAAGCGACGGATTCCACCATTATTGCTACAAAAGTGTTGACCAACATCCAAACATGATAAATCACCTTCATGAGCATACCAATAACCGCGAGAAACCAAATTGCAAAAGAGATTAAATAGAGGTGACAGAATGATTGTCATGTAAGAGTGTTCAAGTTCACAAAAAACATTCATTTATCCAACAGAGCAAAGAATGAACAAGAGGTTTAGACGTGGTATAACCACAAGAAACCAATTGCAAAAGACATTAATACAGGTGATACAATGATTGTCATTGTAAATGTTCAAGTTCATCCAAAACATGCATTTATCCTAATAAAGCAAAGAATAAAGAAGAGGTTCAGACTTAGTCCATTACAAACCAATGCAAGGACTGCGTTGCAATGTGAAAGGATTTTAGTTACAACAGGTTGCCATTTATACAAGTTAGAACAATTGCTTAACCTTGTAATAGTGTGGATGCGGTGATGATTGGCCATATGCAGTGGACAAACAAGGAATCTACTTACAATAGTGTGGATCGCATTTCACTTGTTTTCTGGCGTAGAGACCTCTGCATTGCAGACTGGGCATACCTACACCAGAAAATAAACTTGCTCATTTGGTTTTACAAACTCTTTTTTTGAAGGAAATTAGTACACCAATGATATCAGTGAAAAAGATTTCTCTGCAAAGTTCTAAAATACGTTTTCAAACGGCAAACAAACAATTTATCCACTGCATAGCACATATGCCATATGCAGGGATATAAGCAGAAGCATATATTGTAGGTATTAAAAAATATGATGAATATTTAGGTTGATAAAAATAACTAAATATATTCAACTATATTCATCAACCCATCCAATTCATAATTCCACAACCCATCCAATTCATAGTTCTACATAAAAAGCATGTCAATCAATCATGTATAACACAATATAACAATGATGAATAAATAGTTATTAAACCCGATGATGAGCATCATCGCGTCTTGAATGGTAGAGGACCTCCGCTGGGACTATTGAGGCTCTTTCTTGCATAGACAGCCTTAGTTGTGCTTGTGGATCAAGCTGTAATATTGTGTGGTTCACTCCTGGTTATCCTTCTCCCTAATCTTTGATGAGCTCTTTGGGCATTATATCGCCGTCTTTGTCCTTGGCGATAATCTCTAATTTGGTCTTCAAAGAGGGGTGCATCTTCTGTTCTGTTCCTCCTTATTAGTGTTGTTACAGGAGGATCTTGTGTTAAAGCCCTTGTCATCATTTTCTTGCTTTGGCTTTTTCCTGCTCAAGAATTTTGTAAGGATCTTTAAATATTAATAACCTTCCAGATTTTGGAGCTGGTTTTTCACTGATTTTCAACTCGTTGATCCTTTTGTTCAGATTTTCTATGACTAAATCTGGTAGTGCTGTTAAAGCAGGGGCTTGTGCTTGTTTCTCTAGCTTCTGTATCCTAGCTTCCAAGTTATCAAGCTGCTCCTTGATAGAAACTAGTAGCTGTATAGCAGTGTTATTTTGTTTCACTATAGCTCGTGCTATTGTAAGATTTCCTTCAGTGCCAGATCTGTAGAATCCTACTGCTGGTGCTTCAATGTTTTCTGTAGCTGCCAAGGCTTCTTTGTAACTTTGAGTTGCAAAGGCAAGGGAGCCGTAAGTAAGACCAAGGGAGTATTAATAATTCCGTTAACCAGATTAATTATTGGATCATGAACCTAACCTTAATTATTAATTAACTAGATTGAATAAATTACTGATTAATATCTAATTAAACTAGATTAATTAATTAACATATTAACTATCCTAATTACCCAGCTTAATCAAATGAACCTTAATTCATTACCTAATGCTCTTAATTAATCCTACTTAATTAATTAACCTAATTAAAATCCTTTAATTAATTACTTACCTTGGTTAATTAATCCCGTTAATTAATCAGTGGTCTTCTTCTTCGCGTGAACAGGGCAGGGGCGTCGGCTGGCTGTGTGCGTCGGCTGGCTGCTCTTTTCCTCACGCGGCGGCAGCGAAGGTAGAGCAGAGAGGAGACAGCAGCGGTGGCGGCGGCGATCCACTGGCGTCTGCGGTTCCTTCTTCTCCGACGACGGACAGCGGCGGAAGGAGGCGCGACGGAGCTGAGACGGGGGAGGAAGGCTTCGGCACCGGCGGCTCTGCTTCCCTGCACGTAGCGGCGGCGGAGGAGGGAGGGAGATGGGAAACAGGGAAAGGGCGGCGATCAAGGATGGCTGCTGCTTCCTCCTCCGCGTGAACAGGGCAGAGCAGGGCAGAACGGGCAGCGCCGTTCGGCGAAGGAGGAGCTCAGCTAGGGTCCCGCGGCGGTCTGCGCTCCTTTTCTTCTTATAGCCCAGCCGCCGCGATTTTCTCGGCAGCGGCACGGAGGCGCGCGCGCGACGCGGGCGATTGGGGAAGGATCGCGGCTACTGTTCTTGGCTTCAATTAAATCCGAAAGCTTTAATCGAATCAAACCGGTTTAACTTCATTGAACCGGTTACTGTAGT
>NC_133871.1:1096140-1123675 GCF_044706935.1 Curcuma longa
GATCTGGGTTTTTCTTGATTCTCATAACATAGATTGGGAGTTTGATTTGGATTTGGTCAGTCAGTGGGAGTCTTCTTGCTGGTTTCGCCGTGGAGAAGGACCGATCGGTAAGAGGTTTGATTGAAGTTTGGTTGAGATTGAATCTCAAGTTTATTTCTAAGAATGGTTGATTTCAGATGTTGATTGTTAATTTGTGGATTTTGGGTGGAATTGGCCGTGGACGATCGAATCAAGATCGGCTTGTCAGAACTGATCAACAAGGTGAGTTGTTTGAAACCAATGTAATTCTATTTTAGGGTTTTTGGTGAAGAGATGGTGGATCAAATTTCTGGAACAGTGTGGTTAATCACTGTTCTATTTGGCTACAGGTGGAGAAGGGAAGAAGAAAGGGGTGAAACCGAGGGTACAATTGAGATTCTAGAGCTTAAGAAAAGGAAGAGATCTGAGGTAAGTTTTGGTTAATTCTAAACTGGGTATAATTGTTTAGCAAAGGATGTTGTGGATTTATCTTGGATTTAGGGTAGAAGATTAATCTGTTGATGGATTAAGGATGATGTTAACAGTTGATTATGATGATATGTTGTTAATAGATGGATTTAATTAGACTAATTATTGTTAGGTTGGTTAGATTAATCAAACCTTGGATTAGGTTTAATTGGATTGAGTGGGATTAAACTATAGTGTTGTGTTGTTGATGGTTGCAGGACCTTGATCCTATTGGTTCTCTTACACATAGTTGTATATCTTTCTGGGGATTCTAGTTATCGACAGCCGTCAGATCAGGTGGGTACCCTGTACTTGGTTAATACAGGTTTTCTATTTCAGTGCATGCGTTATTTTTATCTTGTTATCCTGTTGACACTCATGCTGTTTGAGATAGTATCTAGTTGATACCTTTGATATTCATTGCTTGATACCTACTGTTGACCTTATGATGATCTACTGTTGCCATGTTTAATACTCGTGTTATCTGTATCATTCATCATGTTGATACCCGTATGACTCGTTGCTTGATACTTGTTGTATGATCTTTATTTGATCTATCCATGGTAAGATTAGTCTTAACTCTGATATCATGGACATATATTGACCTCTGTTGATTCTGTTGAACATGCTAATTGACTTTAGCTATTACATGTTAGGATGATCATCATACATCCATAATAGTTGTAGGTGTTGTTGTTGTTGGATCTTACTTGCACCGTGTTATGGTGCCACATAGGTAAGAGATTGCACTACAGTTGGGTGCGACTAGGACTGGGTACATTGCCCTCCTGCCACACTGCCCCTCCCCACTTATCTTTAGTGGTCAGTTGTCGAAGCTGGCGGTATGTCCTGTTTGACCCCTCAGTTCACTGCTCTGGGAAAGTGACTGGGGAGTGTAGAGTGCGGACAGTGATGAATATTTTGATTGCGTTGATTGATGCATTTTACATGCATTTGTTGGTAGGACTATTACATAGTTTACTTTATTCATATGATTGTGACTGTTGCACTTGGTTGCTATGATTGTTGCACTTGTATGTCATTACATACATGCTTACATGTTATGATTATGATACATGTTGCTTTGCATGATTCTTCCTTAGTTGAATCAGTTATTATACCATGTTCTATACCTTGATACATGATACCTTGTTGATACCTGATACCATGTACATGTTATTCATTTCTTCTGTACATGTTACTTTGGCTCGTACTCTGTTATTATTCCTGTTGTTTACCTTTACATGCACTTCATTCCTGTACCCACTGAGTATCTAATACTCACTACCCAGACCCTGGGGTTACATTGTTTTCTCCCCAGGTATCTGATAGGTTTACTTGGAGCTTGGAGATTCGGTCAGCTACTGCTATCTCACATCAGGAGTTTATCGTTGTTGGTATTGTTATAGTTGTATTTCTATTCTGGGACTTGTAGTTGTGATATGGATTGTAGTAGTGTGTTGGATTTGTATTCGTGGTATTCGTAGTTCGGATTTACGATGTTTTTCCGTTTCGTTGATTTTGCTTATTGTGGATATTGTGCATGTGATGTTAGTGGTTACAGTCGTGTAGGCCTTATTTTGCATTGATGAGTATGTGTGATGTGTTAAGGACGTGTAGTCCTTATTCTGGCCATATGTGGCTGTGTATATTTGTATGTATTTAGGAAAGGTCATTGTTACAAGGGAGATACTGCCGAAATTTTTCGAACGGCTTCCCAGGATGTGACAACTTTACCCAGTATAATCCGTCTATTAATAGTTAATTAATAATTAGATTTTTTTTAATTGCATAACTAGTCTTTAACTTTAAAAATATAATACATTTTTTAAAACTTTACAAATAACATTTAATAGAGTTTAAGTAGTTAGAGAAATTATGAGATATTTATTTGGATCATCTATATATATATATATATATATAATCATTCTCTTCTTTCTCTTTTTGGATAGAGAAAGATTAATATCAACAAAAGTGCTAATTACTGTGTTTTTCAACATCTCTCTTCTATCAATTGGGTATGTTTTTTACAAAACTATACCTTAATATACTTTTCATTTATTTTATGTATTTTAATAATTATACAGTTATTTTCTATCTTTTTTATATTTTGGCCAACAGATTCTTGATTTTTTTTTAGGGGTTTGTTCTTCATTTTAGTTCACAAATTTTTTTTATAAATTAATTTTGAGAAGCTGCTACTTGTGTAAGAAATATTACAGATATATTCTGTCAATTTTTTTAAAATTAGTGATGAAATTAATATTTTGTTATTAATTTTAGAGATGGAATATTAATTATGTTGTAAATGTCGACAGCAACCAAGATTTTTAATTATATCAATCGCTAATTGCAAATAGCGATTGAAAATTCAGTCCTTAATTTCTCTTTTTCTTGTAGTGATTCTTAATTATTGCCTAATTTGTTTCTATTTATTATTATTTATTATATTAATTATGTCATCTTGCAAGAGGTTTCTATACCTTCAAAAGAAATCTAAAAAGGAGAATTATTAGAGGTGTTTAGGGAGTGATCCACTTTTGTGGTGGATGTAGGAATCCAAAAAGGAAAGTTGATGTTAGTATTAGCCCTTAGTGTCAATCATGAGATGTTGTTTAGGGAACACATGTATCATATTCATTAATAAAGGTAAGGTTTGCTTACTTTATTTATTTCTTATCCGTGCTATATGAATAAATATAATAGTGTCCTTGAGTAGTAGGTTCTTGTCTACAGCATATCAATTGGTTGAATTGATAGTGAGAGTCTGTGTAGACATGTATAGAACACTACTCTTAACTATTCCTAGTCGAGCATTAATATGCAAGGACAATATTAATGCGTTAAGACTAGCATGTAGGTCAATTGATGACTTAATCTCACAAGTCATGGATATATGATATCACGTTGACACATGGGTACATATTAGAGACTATGTACTGAATTGACCCGCCATGAGAATGTTTCATGGATCGTTATATGGGTGTCATAAACATTCTCATGTGACTATTGGTATGAATAGTCCTTAGACCTGAAGTTACTACGGTTCCCTACATAATGAGTTGTATACTTTGGCTTTGTCAAACGTCACCCATAACAAGGTGACTATAAAGGCGATTACTGGGTATGCAATAAGTTATGCAGAGGGATGTGAGTGATGTAGATGGGATCTATCCCTTCCATATGACGGAAGTGATATCTATAGGCCCCTTAATAGAGTAGGACTGTAAAAATGCATGATCATGCTCGAATAAGTCGAGTCATACAAGATAGTAGTCACGGAAATGTTGTGTGGGATCTCGACATTCTTGTCACTTGGGTAGCAATAATGTATTGTTAGATGTCGCTCATTGCTTATGTCTCTAAAATGGTTTTAAAGACATTGTCAACGTTACGAAAACCTATTGGGTCACACACTTAGAACATGTGATTTGGAGATAGTTCATGTGATGAATCATTGGGTCATTGGGTTGAGTCTAATGTAGATTAGACTCATTGAGTGAGACTCAAGGTAGACTCATTGAATTAGACTCGAGTTGGACTCAAGTTAATTCGGATTAAGTGAGACTCGAGTTGGACTCAAGTCAATTCGGATCCATTAACGGGGTTGCATGATCACTTAAGATGGGATTAATGGGGTATTAGTTCCATGGAATACCAAAAGCCAAAACCCTTGATATTCCATGGTGATATATAAAAGGGGTGAGAGACTTTTTCTTCCACTCTTGGATGATTGCATGATCTTCTTCCTCTTCTCTTCTACCTCCTTGGCCGAATCATACTTTGTGGCTAGCACCGCAATTTGGTTCTTCTCTGTTTCGGTGTTCGTGTGGATACCGTGGAGGCGCGAACACACTGATCGCGCTGAGATCCGCCAACCTTTGAAGGCAAGAGTTGCTGTCGGGATTGCAAAGGGCTCGCATCGAAGGTAACCTCGATTCCAGTAGATAGAATCAATAAACGAGTATGGTTTTCGTATGGATCTTCTGGAGGGATCCTTTTTCCGCTGCGTTTATGCAGTTAAAATTATTTTTTGCGCATATAGATCCCTACAGTTGAACCATATGAAACTCTTTATATTATATTTTTTTATCTTAATTATTTTCACTATAATTTATATACTTAATTTATTTTCACTCAACGAAAAATTGAACATGTTATTTATCCCTTCTAGTGTGCTTACAATCCTAATGAATGAGGTTTAAATAGTGCAACTAGAGAAAGTAAATATTATTAATGCACTTGGTTTATGGTTTAACCAATCATGGAAAATGACCATGCACAAGTCATGTGCAATAACCATTATGATTGAAAATACTTTTCAAAGTTATTTTTGAAAAACTTAGTGCTTCGTCTGAGATCTTTTTATAGGAGTCACCGTTTAGGATTTTATTACAAAATTGAGATAAAATAATGAATGTTTTAATATTTAATATTTAATGTTATTCTTTTAAAATAATTTTTTTGGAAAACTATTTTTCTAAATAGTCCTTAAAATAAATAATGCATATATGAATTTTTGTATTTTTTAAATACAAAATTATTTATGAATTTTAATTTGGTCGGTCGGTTAAAATTTTCAGTTTTAAATTTAAAAACACCGGTTTACAATTTTCTTGAATTTAATTTATAAAAAATATTAATTCTTAGATTTGAAATAGTAATAATACAAACAATACTATCATTAGTCTTATAAATGATATTTACAAAATTTAGATTTATTCACAATTTAAAGATTTTCCTTAACAATAAATTTGTAATTAGTAATATATAATAAATTGTAAAAATCATATATTAATTTAAAATATACATTAGATATAGTTTGATATATGCTACAAATTACCAAAAATCATTAGTAAATATTAAATCAAAATTTTTATTTCTGATATTTATTGTTACTTTTAAATATATACTTAAAACTTGTATCCCATGTTATTATGCTAAAAAATATAAATTAAATTTTTTTAGTAAATGAAAATAATCAAATATCTACGTATTATTACTTGATTTAAATTTGAAAAGATAAAAAAATTAAATAAAAAATTTTAGTAAAATTGTCTCATATTATTTACACGTATAAATTGAATGAATTTATTAAAACAAATACTTCATTCAAAGTGATCTTTTTTATTTATAGATTGAATTATTTAATATTTATAAATATTTGTCTTTCAGATTGCTATTTATATCTAAAATTTTAATTTAAAACGTTGCTGATCAATAATTATTTATTAATAAAAAAATTTTGAATATGTATGATAATATTATTGAAAGAAATTTAATTTTATTATGGAAGATAAAAACAAGTGATTTATTATTTATTTATTTTTAATTTGAAATTTAGATGGACAATGAATATTTAACTAATTTTATGTCATTTATTTTAAAATATCAGATATATAAACCCACTAAAGCATATTTTACTCCAGAAATAGATACATACTATATAAATATACTTTAAAAGTTAAGTACTCTCAAAGTAGAATCAAAATATACAAGTCCATCTTAAAGCTTGGACTTTTACACTTGAGGTAGCCCCTTTTATACGCCATCAACATCCAAACATCATTTGGGCACATATCGCCCAATGTGACACATTCAATCGCTTACATACTTTCAACATTGAACTCTTCAAGACATCAACACCCAACAAGTAACGTATTCAATAAAATCATAAAAATCGGTAGATAGAATACCGGATGATCTCCAAAAACTGGGACCTCCATTTGCTTAAGCATGGTCTAAAAATCAAAATACATGTATTTGAATCTTCCGAAGCATCATCTCCTCGTTTGGTGTCTTCCCCTCATAGTGAGACTTATTGCAGGCCTCCCAAAGCACATAAATCATTCTTGAGATGTCAAGATATCGAGCCTTCGTTTTGCGGTTGTCATCTTTGTAATGTTGTCCAAAAAACTGAAATAGCTCATTTAACATTGAAAAATCATGTTGAATTTCTAACCAATACTTTACTTTGTCCCCCTATGTTGAGGCAATTTTGCCCCAAGCGATTTGGATTTTAATGTTTGGCTAAATCAGGTTAAGTTAGGCAATGCTTGTTGATCTAACATGTGTGACTTGAGTTCACAGGAAAGTCCAGGAATGAAGTCTTGGCATTTGGTGAAGTCCCGAAGGCGCGGCCTCTTGGCAAAGGTGAAGTCCCGGAGGCGAGGCCTCTTGGCAAGAGAAGTCTTAGCACGACAAAGTTGAGGGAAACGTCTCAAGCGAGTGCAAGGAAGTGCACGAGGCTTGTGGAAGGCGTTTGAAGACTTGTGTCAAGGCTAAGGGATGAAGAAGAAGCTGGAAAAGTGAGTTTTCAGCTTAGGCAGTCGACTGGCCCTACCAGCAGTCGACTGGGGTTGATCCGAAGAACACACAGCCAAGAACAGAAAGATCAGTCGAGTGGACAGTCGACTGGTACCAGTCGACTGGCCTTGGAGCAGTCGACTGGTAGACTATAACGACCCGGCCCAGCCCATTTGGCGGTCCATTCGGCGGCCCATTTGGCGACCCTGGTGGTCGTCGACCGTCGACCGTCGGCTCGTCGACCGTGTCGTTACTCATCTGGACTTCCCACCCCTGGAAGTGGGTTTTTGCCTTCCCCAGGATTCGAACTCTAGACCTCCAGGCTAAGTACTAAAGTTTATAAATCCTGGTACCAAGTGTTCTTGAGAACACTTGGTACCAGGATTCATAAACTTTAGTACTTAGCCTGGAGGTCTAGAGTTCGAATCCTGGGGAAGGCAAAAACCCACTTCCAGGGGTGGGAAGTCCAGATGAGTAACGACACGGTCGACGAGCCGACGGTCGACGGTCGACGACCACCAGGGTCGCCAAATGGGCCGCCGAATGGACCGCCAAATGGGCTGGGCCGGGTCGTTACAATAAAAGGCGCCTTTTTATTGTAACGACCCGGCCCAGCCCATTTGGCGGTCCATTCGGCGGCCCATTTGGCGGCCCATTTGGCGACCCTGGTGGTCGTCGACCGTCGACCGTCGACCGTCGGCCCGTCGACCGTGTCGTTACTCATCTGGACTTCCCACCCCGAATTTTCCTTCGATAAAATTCTGGGTTGTCCTTCAAGAGAGTCTGGATAAATCTTTATGTAAATGATGGAATTGTATAATAAATAAATAATTATGTTTAAAGAATTATGCTTTAACGGGTTAGCACATAAAGACTTGGCAAAAAGAAAGAAAAAGGAAGAAGAAAGGTGGAGGAGGCAGGGATTGACCCGTGAACCTCCAACATAAAGCAAGCCAAGCTAACCATATGGGATAGGAATTAATTCATGTTAGTGAAGGGGGACAAAGCTTGTTAAACCTAAGGCTGCATTAGATTTCACTTAAATCAAACGACGAGGTAGTAGTGGGTTTAGGTCGTGGGGGAGCGTGGGGGGTTGTGGCTCGATAACCACTCGCCTCTCTTTATATAAACCCTCCTCCTCGATGTCTCTCCTTTCGCTTCTCTGTTCTCCTTCGTTCTTCCCTTCTGTTCTTCTCTCTGTAACCGAAGGACCGCCGAAGGTTTCTTGAGGATCTCCAACGGGAGTTGCGAAGGTTGCGAAGGAGGCTAGGTTAAGGAGAAGACTCCACAGTATAACGATAGGAATTCGAAAATACTGTAAGTTCCCCTCCCTGCAAGATAATAGTTATATTTCTATTTAGAATTTCGATAAGTGGTTTTAAAATTTGATTTCATGTTAGAATCTGTATATTCATGTTAGTAATAGGTTTTGGTGATACTGTTGTTAAGCAATTATAAAGTTCCGGTGGAAATTTAGACATCATCAAGTTTCAAGTTTCTGTTCGTGTTATCGATAATATAAGTTGTTACGATCATGCTAGCAAGAAACTTAATTAAGTGAACATCATGGTTAAAACAAGGATTCATAAGTTCTGTTACTGATTAACCTGATAACTTGTTTCAGATTGTTATTAGATATGTGCCTGTTAACCAACCTGATAACCTGTTATACAATGTTAAGTTAGGTAAACTCATGTTAAAAAGATAGATTTACAAGTTATGTATAGGTTAATTTGACAGAACATTCTATCCTTGTTTCTGTTAAGAACACAGAGAGGTTAAGCAGACAGCACCTTAGAACCCGAGAACAGAACCCTGGGTAATCGACTGTTTAGTCGATTACCAAGGGTATAATCGATCAAAGGATCGATTATATGCGTTACTGAGGAACGAAGTTCCGTCAATTGATCGATCTCCCGATCGATTAACGGACCGTAATCGATCAGCTGATCGATTACGAGGCTGTAATCGATCAGTTGATCGATTACCAAGCCCTCTGTGACCCCGATTTAGCACCAATCGATCTTCTGATCGATTAGACCCTGTAATCGATCGGTTGATCGATTACAGAGGCTACTGTAACGCTAATTTGGAACAGAACCCATTCTGGATCGAGTTAAAAACCTAGCAAACGATCTACGGATCGATTTGAAGGTTGTCGGTCCACTGTTTAATCGTCTTAAAAGTTAATGAAGTAAATATTATGAGGAAGGTACCCTTAAACCTAAAACTTAGGTTCAAACGCTATTAAAGCGCTATGATATGAAAGATGATTGAATGACTTGACATGAATGTTCACTATGAATGAAGGAATGATGAATGGAACATTTATGTATGATGTAAAGGAATGTATAAAAGAAAGTATTTTACTTTGAATGAATGGCTGTACCGGAACCCTTAAAGGGATCCAAGGGATGGGCACCTTAAGAACGCCCCTAGGTGACCTACGACCTAGTAAACCAAGTATACGAGATTTGCTACCTCGCTACTTGGAATGACGCGTCAAAAGGAATGAATGGGTACAAGCCAGGGATCCCCAAAGATGATAATGATTATATTTAACTATTATGATAATAGTTTTTCAAAAAGGCAAACGTTTCTTATGTTGAGTATATGAAATGTGAATGTTAAATGTTTGCTTATGCATGTTAGGAAAAGAATGATATGTTTTATTGTTTGAATGCATAATGTATGTACTGGTGCACTGAAATTTATAAAAAGAGCGGTCAACGTCGCAGAGCAAACAAGAATCAGATTCTTTCATCTTCTTTACTGCTCTTTTACATTGTAAAAGCTCTTCTCTTCCTCTCATACTTCACTACAAATCTTGTACGAGGAAGACGTCCTGTTGTGAAGGTTTCTCCGCCTTCGAAGTGTGATTCGAGAAGGAGATTGTTTTCATAGTGGAATCGTCGGCTGCGTGTGTGGATCCTTGGATTAGTCACCTCGTTGAGGTGGATACCAAGTAAATCGAACCGGGTTAGCGTTTGTTTCTTTGTGCTTTATTATTATCTCTTTGCTTCCGCTAACAAACTCGCAGAGAAAAATCGAAAGACGCTATTCACCCCCCTCTAGCGAACGCCTCGATCCCAACAAGTGGTATCAGAGCCTGGTCCCTTTCGCGCGAAGTAACATTCAACCGAAAGAATTCAATGGCGTTTCAAGAGGGATACAGCACCGCGCGACCACCCTACTTCGATGGCAACGACTTCGCATATTGGAGAGGTAGGATGGAGTATTATTTAATGAATGATATTGATAACTGGTTTAGCATCATAGATGGATTCGAAAAGCCAAAGGATGATTCTGGAAAACCCCTTACCTACAACGGATTGGACAAAGGATATATGCAAAAAGGCACAAGCCAATGCGAAGGCCACAACAACCTTGCAATGCGGACTATCCAAAGAACAATTGAGCAAGGTTGGTCCATTCAACTCGGCCAAAGAACTCTGGGAAAAGCTCATTGAACTCAATGAGGGTTCAAGCGAAACAAGGCGTGCCAAAAGAGACTTATTGGTGGGACAACTTCAATCATTCTCAATGAGGACCAATGAAAATGTGAGTCAAATGCACGGACGGTTCAAGGAGATCGTAAATGGTCTCCATGTCATTGGTGAAAAGATTGAAAGTCGAGATCTAGTGAGGTATGTGCTACAAGCTTTCCCCCGAACTACTCTATGGGCATCAATGGTGGATGCTTATAAAGTATCAAGGGACTTATCTACGGTAAAATTAGATGAATTATTTTGTGAGTTTGAACTACATGAGCAAGCTAATGTGTCCACAAAAGAGAAAGGTATTGCTTTGTTTGTAGATAAGAAAGACAAGAAGAAAAAGAAGGAGAAGGAAGAATCATCCGATTCCGAGCAAGAGTCCTCCGATAGTGATAAAGAAATGACACCCAAAGAAGCGGCGCACTTTGTCAAAAGGATGATGGGAAAGTCAAGGAGGCTCACCAGAAGAAATATGAAGAAGATGTTCATACCACCCCAAGGTAAAAGTCAAAGTTCAAATTATAATCCTAACGTAACTTGCTATGGATGCAACAAAAGGGGACACATCAAGCCAAATTGCCCGGATCAAAAGAAGAAAGAAGATTCAAAAGAAAAGAAGAAGAAGAAGGAGGTGATGGTTGCACAAACCACATGGGATACCTCAAGTAGTGAGTCCTCAGATGATGAAGAAGAAGTGTGCCACATCACCCGACACATGGCGCTCATGGCACACAAGGATGATCAATACACATCAAGTGAAGAGAAGAAGAATCAAGCGACGATGAATCCTCCTCGAGTGAGGATGAGGTAATGGATAGTGCTAAACAAAAACTTATTTTTCGTACAATGGCTTATCTTAGAAATGCTTTAGTTAAATCAAAATCTAAGGTCAAAGCATTAAAAGAAGAACTTAGAACAACTAGGAATACCAACCTTGACTACCATGACATATGTGAAGAAAATGAAAAATTGAAAAATGAAGTTGAGGATCTAAAGAAATGCTTAGAGAAATTCACCTTAGGGTCTAGAAACCTTGACATGATCCTAAACAGTCAACGGGCGGTATACAACAAGGCGGGGCTAGGATATAGGCCTAAAGAGGTGTCCTACATTTCACTAGTAGATAGACAAAGGGGGTTAAACAAATCACCTAAGGACAAGGTTAGACAAGCTTGGGTACCTAAAAAGTATTTGCAAAATGTAAGTGAATCTAGTTTTTGGGTTCCAAAACGTGATGTATTTTATGTTGTTTAGGTGAGAGAGAAGAAGGATACGGGCATGTGGATTATGGATAGTGGATGTTCAAGACACATGACCGGAGATGTAAGTAAATTCACGAAAATAAAATACATAAAGAAAGGAGAAGTATCATTTGGTAATAGTGGAAAACTCAAAATCATAGGTAGAGGTACCATTGAGGTTTCATCTAAAATTAAAATTCATAAAGTCCTTTTAGTCAAAAACATGGAATTTAACTTGCTTAGTATAAGTCAATTATGTGACTCGGGCTATCAAGTGGAGTTTCATGCAACAAAATATTTGGTTAGGCAAATAGGTGAGAAAAATATCATACTAGAAGGCTATAGGAACCGAAATCTTTATTATCTTAATTTAGCTTTTGCTTCTAACCCGTATGTTGAGTGTTTCATGTCAAAAGAAGAAGAAGGATGGCTATGGCACAGGAGGCTTGGACACATCAACATGAAAACCATAGCAAAGGTGGCAAACAAGGAGTTGGTGAAAGGACTACCAAAGCTCAAGTATGTCAAGAACAAATTGTGTGATGCATGCCAAGAGGGTAAGCAATCAAAATCATCACACAAAGGTAAAACACTAACTAGTACTACATTACCTTTAGAATTATTGCACTTGGATTTGTTTGATTGTCATAGTACTCCTTCATTGAATGGTAGTAAATATTGCTTGGTAATAGTAGATGACTACTCAAGATACTCTTGGGTATTTTTCATGAAACATAAGGACGATACCTTAGACATTTTCATTGGGTTTAGTAAAAGGGTTGAAAATGAAAGAACACTCAAAATAAATAGAATTAGGAGTGATCATGGTGGAGAGTTTGAAAATTCAAAATTCTCCAAATTTTGCTTAGAAAATGGATACAAGCATGAGTTCTCATGTGCAAGAACCCCTCAACAAAATGGAGTTGTTGAGAGGAAAAATAGGGCTTTACAAGAAGCCGCTAGAACCATGCTAAATGCATACTCACTACCCACTTACCTATGGGCAGAAGCGGTTAACACCGCTTGCTACATTCAAAACAGGGTAGCAATTCATAGATTTTTAGGAAAAACTCCTTTTGAGTTGTGGAGTGGAAAAATTCCAAAGATTAGTTACTTTCGAGTGTTTGGATGTAAAGTGTACATTTTAAACACTAAGGATGAGTTGAAGAAATTTGAGGCCAAGGCGGATGAAGGAATCCTTGTGGGTTATTCATCCTCTAGTAAAAGCTATAGGATTTACAACAAAAGAACTCAAACCATTGAAGAATCGTCAAATGTTGAATTTGACGAGTCAAGTAACACCTACCCTAGAAGATCACAAATCGATGAGGACATAATTGCACAAACAAAAGAAATAACCAAAGAAATGGAAAATCTACAAATAGAGAGCAACAATCTAGGGGGAGGAAGAAATGACCTTGAGGATGAGCCTAAATGCAACAATAACGAGTGTGAGGAGCCCATTAAGACTAGGACTCTTAGGCATCATCAAGATCACCCTATTGATCAAGTTGTAGGGGATATAGAACTAGGAGTAAGAACTAGGTCTCAATTTAGAAATGAAACAAGTCAAATTGCCTTAATTTCACAATGTGAACCTAAAACAATTGATGAGGCTCTAAGTGATACGGATTGGATCCTAGCAATGCAAGAAGAACTAAACCAATTCGAAAGAAGCAATGTATGGGAACTAGTTCCAAGACCCAATGACAAAACAATTGTGACCACAAAATGGGTGTTTAGGAACAAGTTAGATGATCAAGGAATTGTAACTAGGAATAAGGCTAGATTGGTGGCTAGAGGTTTCAATCAAGTTGAAGGACTAGATTATGATGAGACCTATGCACCGGTAGCTAGATTAGAGTCCATTCGAATCCTTCTAGGATATGCCGCATACATGGGTTTTAAACTCCATCAAATGGATGTAAAATCGGCATTTCTAAATGGGTTCATTAAGGAAGAAGTATATGTAGAGAGAGTATCAACAATGTAGAGCAACCTCCCGGTTTTGAGAGTGTTGATCTTCCCAACCATGTGTATAAGCTCAACAAAGCCTTATATGGGTTAAAGCAAGCTCCAAGAGCTTGGTATGAGAGGTTATCAACCTTTCTAATATCAAAAGGCTTTAGGAGAGGGAGTATTGATCCAACATTGTTTATAAAGTCAAAAGAAAATGATATTTTTGTTGCCCAAGTGTATGTGGATGATATTATTTTTGGGTCAACTAATGATGACTTCCTACATGAATTCATCAAACATATGGAAGATGAGTTTGAGATGAGTCTAGTTGGGGAGCTCACTTTCTTCTTAGGACTACAAGTAAAACAAACGAGTGAGGGAACCCATGTGTTTCAAACAAAATATGCAAAAGAAATGATAAAGAAATTTGGAATGGAAAATGCTAAAACAATAACAACTCCAATGGGAACAAATGTGAAACTAGATAAAGATGATGAGGGTAAAAGTACAGACTCAAAACAATATAGGAGCATGATTGGTAGCCTACTCTATCTAACCGCTAGTAGACCGGATATTTTATTTGCGGTTGGGATGTGTGCAAGGTATCAATCATGTGCAAAAGAATCACACCTTGCAGCTGTAAAAAGAATTTTAAAATACATTAAGGGAACCTTAAATGTAGGTCTTTGGTACCCAAGAAACCAAAATTTTGATCTAATTGGGTATACTGACTCAGATTATGCAGGATGTAAGTTGGATAGAAAAAGCACTAGTGGTGGATGCCAATTTCTAGGAGCTTCCTTAGTGAGTTGGAGTAGTAGAAAACAACCATGTGTAGCTTTGTCTACTACTGAAGCAGAATATGTGGCCTTAGGAGGATGTGTAGCTCAACTTTTATGGATGATGCATACACTTAAGGATTATGAGCTAAATTATTCAAAGGTTCAAATCATGTGTGACAACATGAGTACAATCAACTTAACGAAAAATCCAGTGCATCATTCAAGAACTAAGCATATTGAAATTAAACATCATTTCATAAGGGATCACATGGCAAGAGGTGATATAGAACTAAGCTACATTGAATCAAAGTCAAATCTTGCCGATATATTCACCAAACCACTACCCGAAGTCGAATTCACAAAAATAAGAAGAGGGTTAGGAATGTGTCTTGTGGAATAGAAGTCTCTAGCATTTTATAAAGCCAACAACATGAACTTTTACATCTCACAAGACTTTAGGATGACTTTGAATGTGTATTGGTGATTTGATTGATATGTGAGATGATAGGATGATACTCATACCTCACAAATGCTCTCTAGCATCTTGATGTGGTATAAATGGTATCAATTCAATCATTTTAGACTAACTATGGGAAAGACAAATGTCTAATTAATGGACATCTTGCTCATAGATCATAGTTGGACATTTTAAAGAATTTCACACCATTTCAACAATTAACTAAGGATAGGGAGACAAAAGACCAGAATTGAACTCATAACAAATCCTAAACTTGATACAAAATGCATGCATTTGTGCCAAACTTCAAAGTTTGTATCAAACCATGGAAACAAGAATATTTTTCATAAATTCATATTTTTCCCTAATAGAGAATATCAAAACAAACATGTCTGCAAAATTTCAGATTTTTCTGAATTTTATGGAATTTTTTATGCATTTCTGAAGTTCGTATCAGAATATGCACAGGGCTGATTTCAGACCATCAGTCGACTGACACAGAAATACCAGTCGACTGATGCAACTCGGCAAACAGCACAGAAAAATCAGTCGACTGAGCAGTCGACTGCTTCACTCGACTGATCTTTCTGTGAGTTTTTACAAAGGGCATCAGTCGACTGCAAATGGCTCAGTCGACTGATATCAGTCGACTGGCAACCCATCAGTCGACTGACGGCGCGACTTCTATATAAGAAATCATAAACGGCGGTCGACTGCTAACCCTAGGGTTGCGTCGTCCCTGCCGTTTTCCGTCTCTCCAGCCATCCTCCAGCCTCCTAGAGCCCAAAACTTCCCTATTTCTCATCTCCTACGACCTCTACTCCTCCTTTCAAGCGAAAAACTAGGGTTTTTCTATAATGGAAAACCAACCAAACCAAAGAAGGTAAACCTCTTAAAACGATTCCTTTTTAGTTCTATTCTCTTTAAAACTAATTTTTGGCCTAATTTGCTTATGTTTTCATGTCCTCGCATCATGCATTGCATTACTCTTAGAGTTAGGACAAAACATGTAGCACATAGACCTTCTAGGAGACCAATTCCTCAAAGAACTGAAAATGCACCACAATATCCAAATCCATCTTACTTTCAGAACACTCCTGAACCTAGATTCTATTCTCCGGCGGCCCAAAACATCTTTGAAACAACTGATTTTCATCTTATGGATGTTAGGTTCATAAATAAATCTTTCTTCCAGTCATATGCACCTGGGTTGTATGAACTCATCACCTTTTATCAGTTGGAATCTCTTGTTAACTGCAATTGCAATGTAAACCTAGACATGTGTAAGGAATTCTTTGTAAACCTTCGTCCTATTGATGCAAATGAAAACAACTACAAAACCACTGTTGCAGGGAGATCAATAGATTTTAATCCTGAAGTTTTACGATCTTTTCTACGCCTTCGCCCATCGACAAACCCTTTTGTGTGCTTTCCTGATGTTCCTGGACCTATCACTGGTACTTTCTCACACATCACAGTCAACCAAATCCATGAACATTACTTTGGTGTTCCAAGAAATCCCTTCATAAGAATCTTTCAAGGCAATGAAATGTCAGCAATTCATTATGTTTGGTATAGGATAGTTCTGGATTGTATCCTTCCACTTGTAACCCGAGGTCGATCAGTAGTTAGAATTCCTCATCTTATCATGATGTATGCATTAGAGCAACATCTAGACATCGACATTGCTCTTCATGTCTTCTCAGTCATCCTCCATTATTCTGGTGTTTCAAAAGGCAAACTATATATGCCATTTGGAAATATCATCACTCAATTCATTGCATCCAAGGGCATTGACATATCACTAGGTACCATTCGTCCACTCTCAAAAGATTATGATCAGTTGGGAGCCAAACATCTAAAGCTAGCAAAGATTCAACCTCATGGTGCAACTCTGGCATGGAAGCGTGACATTCAGCCAGGTGCTGCACAGCCAGCTGAGGCTCCTGAGCCATGAGGAGGGTGACGATGCACCTACTGAGCCTGCAGCTGCCACTTCTTCTTCTTCCACTAGCTTAGATGAGCGGATTAGTCATCTTGAAGAAAGGATGGACAAGAGATTTGACGATCTTGAAGGACGCATCCAGGGGTATTATGATCATGTTGATTCATACTATCAGGAGGTTCGGAGCCTTCGACAGGACTGGACATCTGCTGCACAAAGACAGAATGAAATGTATCAGCAGCAGCAGCAGATGTTTGACATGATGCAGAGGATGCACATGTCATTCCAGGCTCCACCTCCTCCTCCTGGCGATGATGATGTTGATATGTAGTTAGAGTGACTTGATGTTTCTATGAATTTTTGTGTAAACCTAAAACTTTGGTTGTGCTTGTGATGATATGGATATTTTATTTGACTGTGATATGCTTTTAATCGATGTTGAAAGTGATGCTTTTAAGTTCTTTTAGTTTGTATTGCTTATATTGTTATAATTGTGTGATATGTTTGATTCATATATCTTGCATGGATATAGGGGGAGCTTGGGATTGAAAATGGATTTTTAAATCTAATATATTTAGGGGGAGCATCTTGGGTTACAATAACTCTTTAAGATAAAACAAATTTGTAAATCTCAAGGAATTAAGATCCCATACCATTTCTTATATGACATCAAACATCCTAGAACCATTAAAGAGTGAAACTATTTACTCATTCAAACTGATGATACTTAGTTCTTTAAAACTCAAAGTTTCAAGTTTTTGATACATGGTATCAAAATGACTTTTTATTGATGCAAAAATATTGAAACCAATTTTCTCTCACACAAAATGGGTTAAGAAATTACATTGTCAAATTTTAGAATTTTTGGACGAAATTTGAATTAGTTATGAATTTCTAAAGTTGGGCTGAAAAATCAGACTTTCAGCCATCAGTCGACTGAGACAGATACCAGTCGACTGATATCTCTGTGACATTGTGATTTTGACCTGTTTTCTTGGAAATTGACCATTCCTTGACATCAAATGCTTGATGTATGTTCTATAATCACTCTACTGGTAAATAGGACTGGTACAAACAATACCTCAATACCCAAAAATATTTTGATACTAATGCATGTTTCTTAACAATTTAAATCTCTTGGCACATAGTATCAAAATGATATTTTAAGATTGAAAATATGTTGAAACTATTTTTCCATAATTGCTTATGGGTCATTAAATCAGAGTGTCAAATTTCATATTTTTCTGAATTAATATGAATTAGTTAAGGCTTTTCGAAGTTGGCACTGAAAATCAGTTTATCAGGCATCAGTCGACTGATGATGATAAGCAGTCGACTGATGTCTCTGTTTTCTGAATTATGCTGAATTTTCAATGAATTTTTGATTCCATCTTGTCACTTATTTAATATACTCCTTGTTCACTGATGCGCTTGAGTGTTTAATCTTATATTTTTAGTGCTTGAACAAAGGAGAAGTAAGGATTAAGGGGGAGAAAGTTACAACGTTAGTCATAATTCATTCCTCTTGAAAAGATTGACTACTTATTCATAATTTGCTCTGATATTTACTGCTTTTTGCTGTATGTCAAAAAGGGGGAGAATGAAATGGAAAGTTAGGCCTTCATGATTATTCATGGTTACTTATTCATGCTTAATATTTATGCTTACTTGATTAACTCTGATTAAAGCATGATTAGTACTTATGGTGATATTATATATGTTGTATTAAAGACCTAACTTAAATGATTTTTGCCAAACATCAAAAAGGGGGAGATTGTTGAGGCAATTTTGCCCCAAGCGATTTGGATTTTAATGTTTGGCTAAATCAGGTTAAGTTAGGCAATGCTTGTTGATCTAACATGTGTGACTTGAGTTCACAGGAAAGTCCAGGAATGAAGTCTTGGCATTTGGTGAAGTCCCGGAGGCGCGGCCTCTTGGCAAAGGTGAAGTCCCGGAGGCGAGGCCTCTTGGCAAGAGAAGTCTTAGCACGACAAAGTCGAGGGAAACGTCTCAAGCGAGTGCAAGGAAGTGCACGAGGCTTGTGGAAGGCGTTTGAAGACTTGTGTCAAGGCTAAGGGATGAAGAAGAAGCTGGAAAAGTGAGTTTTCAGCTTAGGCAGTCGACTGGCCCTGCCAGCAGTCGACTGGGGTTGATCCGAAGAACACACAGCCAAGAACAGAAAGATCAGTCGAGTGGACAGTCGACTGGGACCAGTCGACTGGCCTTGGAGCAGTCGACTGGTAGACTACCGTTGAGTGACAACTGGCAAATTAAATGCATATTTAATTGCCGTTGAAGCCCATCAGTCGACTGGCCCTAGGAGCAGTCGACTGGTGCACTGAAATTTATAAAAAGAGCGGTCAACGTCGCAGAGCAAAAAACAATCAGATTCTTTCATCTTCTTTACTGCTCTTTTACATTGTAAAAGCTCTTCTCTTCCTCTCATACTTCACTACAAATCTTGTACGAGGAAGACGTCCTGTTGTGAAGGTTTCTCCGCCTTCGAAGTGTGATTCGAGAAGGAGATTGTTTTCATAGTGGAATCGTCGGCTGCGTGTGTGGATCCTTGGATTAGTCACCTCGTTGAGGTGGATACCAAGTAAATCGAACCGGGTTAGCGTTTGTTTCTTTGTGCTTTATCATTATCTCTTTGCTTCCGCTAACAAACTCGCAGAGAAAAATCGAAAGACGCTATTCACCCCCCTCTAGCGAACGCCTCGATCCCAACACATTTTCATGTTTACCTCCCCAACTCCATTCATTCCACCCAAAATTTTGCTCCGAATATCTACAAGTCTCTTGATGAGTGGTGAATCGGAAGCTTTAACTTTCCATTGCCAAAATTCAACCCCTTTGATGTAATGATGATATATCCATCGTACTTACAATGAATCCGTCTTGGATTGAATCTTCCATAAAGTCTTACTTAATAAAGCTTCATTCCATACACTAAGATCTCGAATACCATACCCCCCCCCCTCATTTTTTGATAGACATAAGGAAGCCCAAGATATAGGAGGGTATTTAGAAGACCATACGAACATTCTACAAATAGTTTGAATCTTGTCAATGACTCCAACGGGGATAAGGAGAATAGATAACCAATAACATTCTATCCCTTGTAATACTGCTTTTACTAATTTCAATCGTCTGACATATGAAAGAGTGTGCTTAGGCCACGCATTTATCTTACTTGTGATTGCCTCAAGCAATGGACCATAGTTAGCAATCCTCAACTTCTCCGCTGCTAGTGGAATACCCAAATATCGAAATGGAAACTTCCCTCCTTGAAACCCAATGAGGTTAAGTAACCGATTCTTCACTCTATCATCCACACCGACAATATATATGTGGGATTTCAATGGATTTGCCCTCAGCCCGCTTCTCTTCCAAACATATCCAAACAGTCCGCTATATGCTTGATTGAGGTCTCATCGGCCCGGGCAAACAACATGAGGTCGTCGGCATAAGCAAGGTGTGTTATTCCAACCCCTTTGCACATGGGATGATGGTGAAATAATGGCAGCGAGGAGATGACCTGCATTCTTATAGATAGCACCTCAATATATAATCCGAAAAGTAAAGGGGATAAAGGATCACCTTGCCTCAACCCGCGCCTCCCACTAAAGAACCCATAGATGCCACCATTGAGAGAGATTGAGTACGAAGTCGTGGTTACACATTCCCTAATCCATGCACAAAATCGTTAGGGAAATCCAAAACCAATAAGAGCGGCCATAAGGAATTCCCAATCTATCATATCAAACGCCTTCTTCATGTCCACCTTGATCATACACCTTGGTGAAATTCTTTTGCGAGCATATTTCCTTAGGAGTTCTTGTGTCAAGATGTTGTCTCCTATGGATCTTCCTTGCACAAATGCCGCTTGAGCCGGATCCAATAAGTACTCCAAGACCAATGATAATCATTTAGCTAGTATCTTAGCAATTACCTTGTAGAACACATTACAACAAAAGATAGGCCGATAATCTTAGTAATTGCTAGTATCTTAGCAATTACCTTGTAGAACACATTACAACAAAAGATAGGCCGATAATCTTAGTAATTGCTAGTATCTTAGCAATTACCTTGTAGAACACATTACAACAAGAGATAGACCGATAATCTGAAACACCTTCCGCATGATCCGACTTTGGCACCAAGTATATATATTTTACTAATTCTATTTAAGATATGTTAATTTAAAATTAAGATAGATAGCGTTGTCCAAACCCAATTATTCCTAAATTTTAGCATACATATGAGACACTTTACCCAATATAATCCGTCTGTTAATAGTTAATTAATAATTTGATTTTTTTTAATTGCATAACTAGTCTTTAACCTTAAAAATATAATAAATTCTTTAAAACTTTACAAATAACATTTAATGGAGTTTAAGTAGTTAGAGAAATTATGCCTATTTTTACTCCGCATGTTTAGAGAAATTGCATAATTAACTAGTCTTTAACTTTAAAAATATAATAAGTTCTTTAAAATTTTACGAATAACATTTAATGGATTTTAAGTAGTTAGAGAAATTATGTTTATTTTTACTCCGCATGTTTATATATATATATATATATACTCTCACGTATACAATCAACACAAAGTATTGTAGAATCATTCTCTTCTTTCTCTTTTTTAATAGAGAAAGATTAATATCAACAAAGTAATAATCGCCGTGTTCTTCAACATCTCTCTTCTTTCCATTGGGTATGTTTTTTTTACAAAACTAATCTTTAATATACTTTTCATTTATTTTATGTATTTTGATGATTACATAGTTCTTGTCTATCTTTTTTTTTATTGTTTTTGTTTTGGCCATCAGATTCTTGAGTTTTTGTAGGGTTTTGTTCTTGATTTTAGTTCACAAATTTCTAAGTTTATCCAACTTTATTCTTGTTTCTATATCTTGATACACTGTCTCTATTGTCTCATAGAGACTGATTTTAACTTTCTTGATGTACTATTGTCTCATAGAGACTGATTTTAACTTTCATGAACATCAAGAGTAAAATTTTGATTATAATGAAAGCTGAAATTTAAGTTTGAAATCATGTTATGCACATATCATGAATAAAAAATTACAGAGATGGTATAAGACTAAGGATTCAAATTTACAGAGGATTGAGATGGTAGGCTATAACATGTAAAGGTCTATGATGTTGTAACTTGCATCAAGTGTCAATATCTACATGTAATGTTATTAAAGTTCTTCAAAATTCGATCCTTGGCTGTATCCATACTTCATAAATATATCCCATAGTTGTCCATGCATCACCATATCCACAAAGACTGTACTTTCACAAGTTGAATCACATTTTAAACAAAACTTTATTGATTTTCAAAATCTCTGATCACATAATACAACATCTTGTACTTTTAGCCTTTAATTGGACTTGCAAAAGAACTGCCTATAATTTGTTAAGACTTTTTTTCTCCAACATTGTTTTCAGTGTCAAGTATGCAGAAACAAATTTAGTTACTGCTTTGTCAATTCACCTCAGCAAATCTCCTATATAAATTAATTGGGAACTAGAGTGTGCGATAAGTAAAGATTTGGATTTGTTTTGCATGTGCTATTACAATATATAAATAAAGGACTCTACCAAATTGAATTACCATGCAGTAGCTTAAACACATCTTCATATATCCTGAACTATTGTTGCCCTTTTCTTTGAAAGTTGATCAATTATTATAGCTTCACTTTCCCAATCCCTTCAGCACAAAAATAATCTATGCTTCCCCATCCTTTTTTTAGTAATTTCTTGTTCAACAAAGCATTTAAAGCAATCATGATGTTCTCCGTCATTTTTTTTTTGTTACATAAAATCTGTATTCCTCACATTTTCTGAAACGTTTGAATAAGGTACAACCTTGTTCTTGCTAAATGATTTGCCATTTCTAATGCTACAACCTTTTTTGCTGTGTTCCCAAGTGACATCAGCATTCTTAAATTTCTTCATAGGCATTTTCCAAAAGAAGTAGCACCAAAACATGATTGCGTATCTGATCAAAATGAAAATATACAAAGTTACAACAGTGAAAAATTATACTTCAAGTTAATTTAAAGTTGAAACAGAAATAAAACAATTAAGCTAAAAATTAAGTTGCTTTTGAACAAGATGCCACCTTTTGTCTTGTTCTTGTTAAATGATTTTTCATTCTAATAATACCACCCCAATACTCCAGTGTCATTCAATTTCCTTTGTCAACTTTTTTTGCAGTAATCCCAAGTGATATCAGCATTCTTAAGTTTCTTTTTTGTAGGTATTTTGTGAAGTTTGGTCAGTAGCTAAACTGAAGTAGTGAACAGCCAAAACTAACTGCGTATCCAATCAAATGAAAATATACTTATCTACAATGAGCAATTATACTTCAAATTATTTTAAAGTTGAAACAGAAATAAAACAATTAAGCTCAAATTAAGTTACTTTTGAACAATGTGATACCTTTTGTCTTGTTCTTGCTAAATGATTTTTCATTCTAATAATATCGCCCCAATACTTATTTGCACAGATTAAGTTCCAATGTCATTCAGTTTTCTTCGTCAACTTTTTTGCAGTGATCCTAAATGACATCAACATTCTTAAGTTTCTCTATGCTCACATAATCCTAAGACTCTTAAATGGGCACACTAAGGAGCATGAAATGTTTTACAATTATTGAATTAGGAAAGATGCTTATTTAAAATTCATAACTCCAAAAAGTGATTGGTCATTCATGAATCATCAACTATGAACCAACTTTGTTTATAAAAGAAACCTAAAGATTCAGACAGAAATCATTTAGGAAAATCATGGGAATTGGAATTACATTAAAATTAGATTAAACTAGGAAAAATGTTGGTAATTCTTCACCTCTCTGAGTCTATTGCTGCTGTATTGAAAATTAAATACAGTGGGTAGTGCATGGGCAGGATTCTGCTGTATCTAGAAAGAGAAAATAGATCTAGAAATTCTTTCTACTTTAGTTAATATTTGGATTGTTTTAGCTATATGGTCAGTTTAAAAATAGTATGCACTTCAAGTGAGCTCTACTACTAATCTTCTCATCAATGTGAATTTACACATAAACGACATTACAAATTGATTGTTTGAGATATAAATCTTAGTTGTAAAATGCCAATCAGATTTTACTGTAGATTAGATTTTGTAAGTACCAGAAGTGCTACCTACACTTTATAGGGCATCTGACTTCTAACTTACCATGCCTGTCAACATCTGGTGCAGGTCTATTTCTGTCTTTGATCCTGTCAATCTACATCTTGCAATCATCAAAAGAGAAGCTAACAAGGTCATATTTCTAATTTCTTTTAGTATAATATAATCTATCACATGAATAACTAACCCCGCTTCCAATGTATCTAGGGAAAAGTATGGATATAGAACCAGTATTTTTACAGAAGGTTTAACATAGAAAATTGTGGGAATTAGCTGAAGTAATTATTGTCTTCCAGGTTTGTGAAGGAGAATGTCGCAGAAAACAATATTCATGGAGGAATAGCCAAGGTTGAGTGATATGTTTTTGCAAGCTGTTGGGGTTCCCCCTGCTGCTCCCGAAACCATCATCTACTGGATAGGAACATGCTTCTCGCTTTTGAAGGTGGTTATGTTTCTTAGAGGCACAATCATATTGGAGAATGCATACTGTTTTTTTCGTATGACATCTTTCTTTAGCAGCATTCATATGGAGGGTGTATAAAATACAGATGGAAGAAGTTTGGAGGTTCTGTTTACTAAAAGTAAATGAAAACTTTAAAACCGTTTTCGTTAGATTCTAAAGGTATTGGACAGGATGGTATAATTTTAACGAATTCGTGTTTGTTCCCTTGCTAGATCAATCATTATATCATCCATTCAATGATAGCTGAGGCACCGATAACTTGCCTGCTCTAACATTTGTTGGATTTTTTACACGTTAAGTTATGTGAATTAGCTTCGTAGAATTTAATTTGATCTTTGAATCAACTCTTCTATACTCATTAAAACACTCGTTAAGTTCTGTGAATTAGCTTCATACAATTCAATTTGATCTTTGAATCAACTCTTCTATACTCATTAAAACACTCGTTAAGTTCTATGAATTAGCTTCATAGAATTCAATTTGATCTTTGAATCAACTCTCCTATACTCATCAAGTATAGGAGTCACCGTTTAGGATTTTATTAAAAATTAAGGTAAAATATTGAAAGTTTTAATATTTAATATTTGTGTTATGTTTTGAAAATAATTTTTTTTAAAAAAACTAATTTCTAAATAGTCCTTAAAATAAATAATGCATATATGAATTTTTATAATTTTTAAATATAAAATTATTTATGAATTTTAAATTGGTTGGTCTGTTAAAATTTTCAGTTTTCAATTTAAAAACACCGGTTTTCAATTTTCTTGAATTTAATTTATAAAAAATATTAATTCTTAGATTTGAAATAGTAATATTACAAACAATACTATCATTAGTCTTATAAATGATATTTACAAAATTTAGATTTATTCGCAATTTAAAGATTTTCCTTAATAATAAATTTAGTAATTAGTAATATATAATAAATGGTAAAAAATCATAAATTAATTTAAAATATACATTAGATATAGTTTGATATATGCTACAAATTACCAAAAATCGTTAGTAAATATTAAATCAAAATTTTTTATTTTTGATATTTATTGTTACTTTTAAATATATACTTAAAACTTGTATCCCATGTTATTATGTAAAAAAAATAAATTAAATTTTTTTAGTAAATGAATATAATCGAATATCTACGTATTATTGCTTGATTTAAATTTGAAAATATAAAAGAATTAAATAAAAATTTTAGTAAAATTGTCTATTATTCATATTATATTACAAATATAAACAGAATAAATTTATTAATTGAATTAAATATTCATTCAAAATGATACGACTTTTTATTTATAGATTGACAAATTACTCCTAATATTTATAAATATTTATCAGATTCTGTTTATATCTTTTTAAAAAAAAAAAATTTAATATTTATAAATATTTGTCCTATACTAAAATTTTAATTTAAAACGTTGCTAATCAATAATTATTTATTAATAATATAATTTAAATGTAAATGATTTTTAATAAAATTTTGAATATGTATGATAATATTATTGAAAGAAATTTAATTTTATTATTCTGTGGAAGATAAAAACAAATGATTTATTATTTATTTATTTTTAATTTGAAATTTAGATGGACAATGAATATTTAACTAATTTTATGTCATTTATTTTAAAATATCAGATATATAAACACACTAAAACATATTTTACTAATTCTATTTAAGATATGTTAATTTAAAATTAAGATAGCGTTGTCCAAACCCAATTATCCCTAAATTTTAGCATACATTTTAGACACTTTACCCAATATAATCCGTCTATTAATAGTTAATTAATAATTTAATTTTTTTAATTGCATAACTAGTCTTTAACTTTAAAAATATAATAAATTCTTTAAAACTTTACAAATAACATTTAATGGAGCTTAAGTAGTTAGAGAAATTATGCCTATTTTTACTCCGCATGTTTAGAAAAATTGCATAACTAGTCTTTAACTTTAAAAATATAATAAATTCTTTAAAATTTTATTTAAATAACATTTAATGGAGTATATTAATTAGTAGTTAGAGAAATTATATATATATATATATATATATATATTTATATATATATATAAAATTTTTAAAACTTTATAAATAATATTTAACAAAGTTTAAGTAGTTAGAGAAATTATGAGTAGGAGTAAACAAAAATTTGATTAAACTGAATAAATCAATTGAATCGATCGAATTAAAAAATTTGATTCGGTTATTTCAGAATTTTAGTTGTTTTTTAAAAAAAATCGATTAATTCGGTTCAGTTTCGATTTTAAAATTTCTTATTCGATTAAATTGAATAAATTGAATTCTAAAAAATAATTTATAAATTTTAAATAAATAAATTTATAAATTCCTAATTAATTAGTAAAATTTTTATAATATTTAAAAAATTTAGTTAATTCGGTTTGAAAACTGAATTAACCGATAAAATATCATTTCGATTTATTTGATTTTATTAAAAAAATTTAATCAGTTCGATTGATTTGAACAAAAATTAATTTATTTGATTTTCAATTTATTTAATTTGATTTGATTTGATTTTAATCGAATACTCAACTCTAATTATGAAATATTTACTGGATCACCTATTTTACTCCACACACACACACACACACATATATATATATATATATATATATATATATATATATATATATATACAGGAATGATATCCTGCGCGACTGAGTTTACGCAACTTCGTGCGCGACAGCCGACGTGGCGAGGAATTTCACTGTTCATCCTCCACCGTGGCCGAAACGAAATCCCGAAATAAAATCCCGCCTCTCCCAAAATTGCGCGGCTGATTCTCAATTCGAGCTTCCGTTGTGGTTGAAAAGGAAGCAGAGAGGGATGTGACTGCAGTAGAGGTGAAGAATGAGAAAGGTGGTCCGGTTGTGGAGAAGGCCTTGTCCTTCAGGGAGATGAGCAACTTCTTGTCGGATCTCAAGGAATCCGAGAGGAAGGCGCTGTTGGAGCTCAGAGCCGCCGTCGAGGAGGCCATCCTCAAGAACAAGCTATTTAGAAACGAGTCAGAGCCGTCGGAGGGGAAGGAGAAGGTCCATGGAGAAGGAAAAACTGGAACTTGACAAATCTGCTGAGGTGAAGCACACCGACGAAGAAAAATCCGACCTCTCTACCCAAAATCCTCAAAATATTCTTCAAGTCAACAATGCTACTCTTCAGCCATTTCAAGAGAGGCTCTTCTTTTGTTGTTCAGTTGTCTGAACCCTTGCCCTAGCTT
>NC_133871.1:1123775-1126276 GCF_044706935.1 Curcuma longa
ATCAAAGGATGCTGAGCGTCTGGGCTGGACTATGTGCACTTCCTAATTTACCCTGATGGCCAGTAAAAGCTACAAAATCTGAGGGACCATCGATCATCTAAGAAGAGATAGTCAAGGGGGCTAACTGGGATTTATCATTTTTTTAATAAAGAATATTTTGCCTGGAGGATGGTAAGAGATAGGGTGTTTTTTTTTTAATAATAAGTGTTTAAAATTCACTTTATTATAGTAAAATATGGAATTTGTCACTTAGCAGCTAGTTCGGGGAAAATATTACCTCAGCAAAGTTGAGATTCAAACTTTGTCTACCAGTAAGTCTGTCCCATATTAATCAACTTAAATATGCCCAAGGACATAATATATATGTGATGGTTAATAATTAATAACATTGGAGCATTACGTCAAGAATTATCTTACTCCTAAATTTAATTTATCTGATGGACAAAATATGAAGTTGGAATGTGTCGGTGTAAATTAGATACTTAATTAAAAAAAAATATTTTACTTTTGTTATAGTGAAAATGAATACTCTACCCTATGTTGAAAAAAAATATAAATAAAAGTATTTCATCTTAAATTTTATTTTTCAAATTACCTTTTTTTTACTCAAATGATCCAATATTATTATAACACTTTTGGTGCAAACTGTTACAAGGCCGTTGTAATAATTTTAACCTATTTAAAACCGTTTTAATCAATATTGAAGTAGTTTTGACTAATATTAAAATAATTTTAATTGATACTTAAGTAGTTTAACTAGAATAATTTTAGTTAAAATTATTATAATAATATTGAATCAGTTTGATAAAGAAATATTTTTAGATAAAAATTAGAATGAAACGTCTTTTTAATTTTTTTGTACTATAGGATATATTTTTAATTTTTATAATTAAAATTATAATTTTTATCCATATTTTATGTGCAGCCTAGCTCATGGTAGACCTGACTCTCTGGGTCAGATCCGGCTTAGATTTGTAATCGAGTTAATGGATCGATTAATCGACCCTACTTGATCCTCCCAACTGAACTAATTATGATTCAAGAGTCTAATTAACCATCGAACTGAAGATTAACCAATATTATTTTAAAATATATTTTTAATAATAATAATTTTGAATTGTGACGAATTATAAATCGCACAATGAATCAACTGTTTCAAATCATGAATCATAATAATTTTAAACAATTAAAAATAAATGATAGGGATATTATAAACGAACGAGACGAAGAATGATAGAGAGTAAAGGAGAGGAATTCTTATTGCTTGTCCAAATGGTACATCACTTACAATGCTTCATACATGTCCTATTTATAGGACTAAAAACAAGAACAACTAAATGTGAATATGAAATGAAAAGGTCTCATATTAATGCTAAACTATGAAGCACCAAGAGTCATACATAATGGCATCCATTTACTTTTGCATTTACAATACTCCCCCTTGGATGCCATTTACATACTGTCTCATTAAAAACCTTACCAGGAAAATCCAGTGGGATAAAACCATGGTGAAGGGAAAAAGAGTGCAGTACGTAAACTCCCCCTCTTTGTAACATCACTTTAAACTTTCGAGTCTCCGCATGCCAATTTTATACACTAGCTTTTTAAAGGTCGTAGTAGGCAATGCTTTTGTAAATAGATCTGCTAGATTATCTGATGAACGAATTTGATGAACATCAATATCACCTTTTTTCTAGAGATCATGAGTGAAAAAGAATTTTGGTGATATGTGTTTTGTTCTATCGCCTTTAATATATCCTCCTTTTAATTGTGCAATACAAGCAGCATTATCCTCATATAAAATTGTTGGAGAATTCTTATTTACGGATAAACCACATGACTCTCGAATGTGATGTGACACATTCTTGACTTGCCTCATGAATTGCTATGATCTCGGAATGATTTGAAGATGTGGCAGTAATTGTTTGTTTCATAGATCTCCAAGATATAGCTATACCACTATATGTGAATATGTAACCCGTTTGAGACCTACCATTATGAGGATCAGATAAATATCATGCATCTGCGTATCCAATCAATTCAGCTTCACGTACATATGGATAATATAATCCCATGTCCATAGTTCCTCGAAGGTACCGAAAAATATGCTTAACTCCATTCCAATGTCTCTTTGTCGGTGAAGAACTATATCTCGCTAATAAATTTACTGCAAATGATATATCAGGTCTAGTATGACTAGCCATATACATTAGCGCTCCAATAGCACTAAGATATGGTACTTCAAGACCAATTAGTTCTTCATCATTCATACGAGGTCGAAATGGATCTTTATTTACATCAAGCGATCTCACGATCATTGGACAACTCAAGGGATGTGCTTTATCCATAAAAAATCTTTTTAGCACTCTTTATGTATAAGCAATTTGATGGACAAAAATTACATTCTCTAAATGCTCAATTTGCAAGCCAAGACATAATTTTGTTTTCCCGAGATCTTTCATCTCAAATTCTTTCTTGAGATAATCAACTGTTTTAGATAG
>NC_133871.1:1126376-1135221 GCF_044706935.1 Curcuma longa
CGTTACATCTTTGTATTGACCATTTTCTTCCTCCATTTTTCATTCTATCTTGGTAAAGAGCCTCTCATCCCTTAGATGCACCGAGCCCTTCTAGTTCACTCCCATGCTTCTTGTTCCACCAGAGTACTCTTACATAGCTCTTGGTACCTCAGATGCACTGAGTCCGTCGGCTCCTTTCCTGTGCCATCCTTCTTGCTCACTTGCGTTTTTTGTCAAGGTTCGCCATCTAAATATTACGTGTGATCTCCTAAGTTTCGTACACTTAGACACGCGTGTTCAATACCACAGGACCTAATTTCAGCTTTTTTGACTATACATCAAAACTCCACTCGGGTACTAACAATCTTCCTCTTTTTATGTAGGTCAAACTAAGTTTAAAATTAGGAAAAAAATAATACTCATAATAAAACCATGAACAAGCATAATGCAGTAACAAATAATAATATATACTCCCCCTGCATGTATGTATAATTTCTAATATTTAATTTCTCACCCTTTTGACAACAACAAAAATACTAGGGTTGAGAGAGAAAAAATAAAAAAATATGATACTAATTCTTCGGATCATAAAAAAAATTTAACCAGATAAAGATCAGAGTCCTTAACCATGAAAAATTAATTTTCACCAAAAATGTATTTTAATTAATTTTTAAATTTCAAAATGCATTATTTTCATTTGATAATGCAATTGTTCAAAAATTTTGAGATTTTATATGCTCATAGAAAACATATCATATGTCTTCAAAAAAATAATTTTTTATAAGAAATTCATACAAAACATTCAAAAAATTATTTTTGCATATCAAGTCAACCATAATTTCAATAAAAAAATAATTTCTTAGTTGAAAAAAAAATAATTTATCAAAATTTATTTTGGAATCCAAAATAAATTTACATTTACTAGATTTATTAAATTTTTTAAAAAATAAGCCTTTTTGGTACTTTTTTAATTTGGCCTCTGAAATTTTGATAATTATATTTTGGTCTTCTATATCGTGATCCTGGTCGAAATTTTATTCTTTGTTTCTTTAACATGATATTTAAATTATGTGAACTAATAAAAAAAATTTCTAATTCTTTTTGAATTTCTATTTGTTCCCTTAATTTTGCATTTTCATCCTTTATTTTTTTTAGTTTATCTTTAGAGTATGAAGTAGCCAATTTGTTCTCTAGCTCAGTGTTAGTTTATTTTAAATCCATATAACTTCCTAACTTTACATAATGACCAAGATAACTTTTTTATTGCATCGTAAAGTTGATCGGAAGGCAGGTTACGTACCTCAATTACCGTTTCAGTTTTTGTCGATTGAGGCTCCCTCTACATGATTGCTTTCGTCATTGGATCCTACTTCTGACTCTTCTTCTTATATCGCCATCAATGCAAGTTCAGCTATTTGCTCTAACTCTGACTCTTCTGAAGACTTATCCCAAGTTGCTTTTAGATTCTTGTATTTGGATTTTGATTTTTCTTTCCCTTTTTCTTTGGGCTTCTGCTTGAGTTTAGGATAGTTATCCTTGATGTGACATTCTTCATCACAGTTGAAGCACCTCACTCTTCTTTTCTCTTTTCTTCTTAGTAGTCTTGAGGCCTGTTTCTTATCAAAGTTATTAGTTTTAAATTTTTTTTGTTTTTCTTACCAAGTATGCTTCTTCATCCAGCTCCAAGGATGTGTCCAAATTTGAATCGCCCTTCTTAGCTAGCAGAGTGATGTTGTTGTATGGTAGTTCTATGTCTTTAAACCTTGCACATCAAGATTCATATAATTCTAAGGTCGAAAATAATTCTTCTAATGTGCTTACCCTTAAGTTCTTCGAGATGTAATATGAGTCCACTATTGAAGAGCATTCTTGGGTTCCTGGAAATGCATTTAATGCATATCTAAGAGTGTCTCGATTTGTCACTATTTCTATTAGGTTGTTGAGGCTGGTGATTAATTCTTTAAGTTTTGCATGTAGTTACGCCACCTTTTCTCCCTTTTCTAATCAGAGGTGAGTTAGTTGATTTCTCAGTAAATCTCTTCTAGCTAGTTTTATTTCTGAGGTCCCTTCGTGAAGTTCTAAGAACTTTTCCCAGAGGTCTTTCGCTAAGGTGTAGTGGCCTATCCGGTTGAGTTCCTACATGGGTAAAACATTTAGGAGATGGAACTCTGCCTTACCATTGATTGTGAACTGGTCTTGTTGCTTTTTGGTCCATCGTAGTTCATTAAGTTCTTCTCCATCCTTGTTCCTGAGCACTTCGAAACCATTTTCATTACACAACATTATTTCAAAATCTGTTTTGAAGAATACCTCCATTTTTCTCTTCTAAATGGTGAATTTGTCCTCGAACTTTGGTGGGTGAATGTTTGCTCCAGCCATTCCTCCCAATCTAGTTGCTTAGTTGGGGGTTAGTCCTTCTGAGTGGTCCGGTTCTGATACCAATTGAAAGTTCAGCGGAAGTTTTTCGTGGATCGCTAGCGGGAGGAGTGAAGATCAACCTGCAAAAAAATGACCTCTTTCTTTTGCTAATGTTTTAACAAGGACATACTAATTTAAATATAACATAAATATGAAATAAAATATAAGGCAAGGGATTTACTTGGTTACAACCCTCGATTGTTAGTCCAAGACTATGAAAGTGCTTATCAAAAATCTCCTTGTCAGAAATACTTTAGAGGTAGAGAAATCTCGTACAACGGTTGAATGTAGACTAATAATAAACTGAATGAAATAGATAATTCAAGTGTGTGTATTCTACATCGAGCTTCAGTCTATTTATAGCCTTCACCTCAATCTAACTATTGTGCTGATGTGAGACACTTTCGAGCGCTTGGAAGCCTTTCGGGCGCTTGGATTTGTCGATCCTAATCCTATCTATCAACGATCCGCTAAAGTGACAATCTAAATGTGCTCACTTGGCTACCAGGATTCATAAACTCTAGTACTTATCCTGGAGGTCTAGAGTTCGAATCCTGGGGGAGGCAAAAATCCACTGGCCAGGGGTGGAAAGTCCTAGTGAGTAACGACACGGTCGAGGGTCGTCGATTGACGACATAGGGGTCGCCAAGGGGGCCGCTAGTTGGGCCGCCCAAGGGACCGCCGATTGGGCCGCCAATTGGGCCGCTAGTTGGGCCGCCCAAGGGGCCGAGGGGCCGGGTCGTTACAATAAAAAGGCGCCTTTTTATTGTAACGACCCGGCCCCTCGGCCCCTTGGGCGGCCCAACTCAACTAGCGGCCCAATCGGCGGTCCCTTGGGCGGCCCAACTAGCGGCCCCCTTGGCGACCCCTATGTCGTCAATCGACGACCCTCGGCCGTGCCGTTACTCACTAGGTCTTTCCACCCCTGGCCAGTGGATTTTTGCCTTCCCCAGGATTCGAACTCTAGACCTCCAGGATAAGTACTAGAGTTTATGAATCCTGGTAGCCAAGTGAGAAGTGCTCACTTGGCTACCAGAGATTCATAAACTCTAGTACTTATCCTGGAGGTCTAGAGTTCGAATCCTGGGGAAGGCAAAAATCCACTGGCCAGGGGTGGAAAGACCTAGTGAGTAACGGCACGGCCGAGGGTCGTCGATTGACGACATAGGGGTCGCCAAGGGGGCCGCTAGTTGGGCCGCCCAAGGGACCGTCGATTGGGCCGCCAATTGGGCCGCTAGTTGGGCCGCCCAAGGGACCGCCGATTGGGCCGCCAATTGGGCCGCTAGTTGGGCCGCCCAAGGGGCCGAGGGGCCGGGTCGTTACAATAAAAAGGTGCCTTTTTATTGTAACGACCCGGCCCCTCGGCCCCTTGGGCGGCCCAACTAGCGGCCCAATTGGCGGCCCAATCGGCGGTCCCTTGGGCGGCCCCGACTAGCGGCCCCCTTGGCGACCCCTATGTCGTCAATCGACGACCCTCGGCCGTGCCGTTACTCACTAGGTCTTTCCACCCCTGGCCAGTGGATTTTTGCCTTCCCCAGGATTCGAACTCTAGACCTCCAGGTTAAGTACTAGAGTTTATGAATCCTGGTAGCCATCTCACTTGGCTACCAGGATTCATAAACTCTAGTACTTATCCTGGAGGTCTAGAGTTCGAATCCTGGGGAAGGCAAAAATCCACTGGCCAGGGGTGGAAAGACCTAGTGAGTAACGGCACGGTCGAGGGTCGTCGATTGACGACATAGGGGTCGCCAAGGGGGCCGCTAGTTGGGCCGCCCAAGGGGTCGAGGGGCTGGGTCGTTACAAAGGGTCTAGATGACTCACAATCCGGGCGCCTGGAACTTCTCCGGGCGCATGGACTCCGCTGACATGGACTCCATCCTCATCTGCTTTGATAACGGCTCATGTTAACATGAATTGGATATCTGGGCACCTAGAGTAGATTAGGGCGCTTGGACTTTAGGGCGCTTGGATTGGATCCAGAGACACTTGGAATGTCGGGGCGCCTAGATTAAATCCAGGTGTCTAGAATGGTCAACTTCTTGTTGACCATTTTCTTCCTCCATTCTTCATTCTGCATTAGTCACTTTGCGTAGTCTTCCTCCCAACCTCTCATCCTTTGGATGCTCTTAGCCCTTCCGACTTGCTCCCGTGCATCCTACTCATTCCGTCGGAGTACTCTTCTGTAGCTCTTCGTACCTCAGATGCACTGAGTCCATCGGCTCCTTCCCCGTGCCATCCTTCTCACTCGCTTGCATCTTCTACCAAAGTTCACCATCTGGATATTATGTGTAATCTTCTAAGTCCCTGTACACTTAGACACACATGTCAAATACCACAAGACCTAATTTCAGACTTATTTGACTATACATCAAAACTCCATTGGGGTACTAACAAATTATGCGTGGGATGAACCATATTTGCAAAAATTTTATAATGACCAGATTATTACATGATATATTTCTGATTTTAAGTTTCAGTCTGTATTATCATTCTGTCATTCTCTTGCATGTGGTGGACACTTTGATTCCTAGCAGATTATTAGAAAAGTGTTGGAGTCTAGATTATATTGGCCTACCCTGTTTCGTGATGCATGTAACTTCTATAAATCTTGTGATCAGTGTCAACGAACTAGAAATATAGGACGTAGGAATGAAATATCTCGACAAAGTATGTTGTTTTGTGAGATTTTCAATGTATGGGGTATTGACTTCATAGGTCCATTTCCAGTCTCTTTTGGATTTGCATATATTTTATTGGTAGTTGCTTATGTTTCTAAATGGGTGGAGGTCATCCCTACTAGGACTGATGATTCTTCAGTTGTTTTGAATTTTATCAGGTCTCATATATTTTACAGATTTGGAGTACCTAGGATGATCATCGGTGATCAAGGATATCACTTTTGCAACAGACATATGAAGGCCCTGCTAAGTATGTATGGGATATTATATAAGATTTCTACTCCTTATCGTCCCTAGACAAATGGTCAAGTTGAGGTATCGAATAGAGAAGTCAAATTGATCTTGGAGAAGACAATGGGATCAAACAAGAATGATTGGAGCAAGAGGCTCGAGGATGCATTGTGGGCTTATCGGATAGCCTATAAGACTCCTATAGGTATGTCTCCGTATAGGATCATCTTCAGCAAAGCATGTCACTTGCTAGTGGAGATAGAGCATAAGGCCTATTGGGCAGTGAAAGCATGCAACCTGGACACTGACAAAGCTGGAATGGAAAGGAAACTACAGCTTCAGGAATTGAGGAAATTAGATTAGATGCTTATGAGAACTCTTGCATATACAAGGAAAAGACTAAAGGCTTTCGTGACAAGCACATTGTGCCAAGGGAGTTCCAGATTGATGATAAAGTACTCTTGTATAAGTCTTGTCTCAGATTCATGAACGGTAAGTTGAGATCCAGATGGGAGGGTCCTTACATTGTTACTGATACTTTCTCTTATGGTGTTATCGAGATACATGAGACTTCTACACGTAGAACTTTTACAGTGAATGGTTACTATTATGGGTATTATGATCTGGCTCACAAAGGCCAGTCGTAGACCGAGACACGTCAGATAAGGGAAGGGGACTTGTCCAAAGCACAGATAGAGGGAGACCTGCTTGTTACGGTTGACTTGATCGGTTGGTTGACATATCCATAATAATCGTAACAGGATCCGCAGATATTACATCTCCGTATACACCAAATCCTCACCTACAGAGATTCTCCTTAATTAATTATAAGACAACCCGCATACGATCTACACTATATAATCTCCTTCCTACACGAAGATACAGGTATGCGCAGAAACACTTTTCCTCTATAGTTTTTCTTCTTCTTTCCGGAACTAACTTGAGCATCGGAGGGGTCAAGCCAGGGCATCCCTAGTCTTCCATCTCATCGTTTGTGTGTTTTCAGGGCCGGCTGCTGGTTTCCTTCCTCCTTCTGGCAGAGTCAACCTTGGTGCTAGGTGGCCGATGACGCGTTTGAAAGCTGATCTCAACAGGAACATATTTTGGCGCCGTCTGTCGAAACTTTCTTTCTCCTGATTTGAGACATGTCGATGGACGACCCTACCAGACCGGCTCTCATCACCATAACCCAGGAGGAGTTCAACCGCCTTGTGAAAGCCGCCGACCTCACAGGTATCTCTCCTTCCATTACTGTTCATCGTCTCAACACCATCCCTGGTGCCCGACTTGTCAAACAGAAGAGGAGGCATTTTGGCTCCGAGCAGAACAGAATCATCCGAGAAGAAGTTCACAAGCTGCTGCAGGCGGGACACATCAAAGAAGTGCACTTCCCGACTTGGTTGTCAAATGTCATACTCGTACCGAAGCCAGGCAACAGGTGGCGGGTCTGCGTGGAATTCCGGGATCTAAACAAGGCCTGTCTGAAAGACTGTTATCCTCTATCGTGAATCGACCAACTGGTAGATTCTATAGCAGGGTGCGAGTATATATGTATGCTAGATGTCTATCAAGGCTATCACCCAATCCCTCTGGCTGTAGATGATCAAGATAAAGTTAGCTTTATAACAGTTGATGACACTTTTTGTTATACTGTTATGCTGTTTGGATTAAAAAATATCGGAGCTACCAATCAACGTTTGATGGATCGAGTCTTCCATCATCAACAAGGACGTAACATTAAAGTGTACGTGGATGATATACTTGTGAAGATGGCTAGGGGAAACCCTCATAGCGGATATTAAAGAGACCTGTAGCATCCTGCGACAGTATGGGCTCAAGTTGAACCCGGCCAAATGCCTCTTCGGTGTCTGAGTCAAGCATTTCCTGGGGTACATAGTGATCGAGCGAGGAATAGAGGTTAATCCTGAGAAGATACAAGCATTGGCAAATATGGCTCCTCCTCGAAATCTTCGGGAAGCTCAACGATTAGTCGGGTGCATCACTACTCAGTCCTGCTTTATCTTCCGATCTGCCGAGCGTAGTATGTCATTTTTCAAGGTCTTGAGGAAAGCTCACCAGCGAGTGAAATGAAGCATGTGATAAAGCCTTTAAAGATCTCAAAGCTTATTTAGCTCGGTTACTGATGTGGATGTTTTATTAGGAAAATTTATTGTTATTTATGTACATACATTCCCTTATTTATTGCGTCACTTACACCCATCAAAATTAATTATTTATTTAACCAAACCCCTATCTATCGCTAAAACAGTATAGAGAGGTCCGGGTCGTCTCTCTTTCGGACTTAATATTATGAAAGTTTTCCTAAACAATTGGTGCGGGATTTTTATTATTAACTTTATTCATTCCCATTTATAATGCCAATTATTCACAATTAACAAAAGAATCCTAATCATACAAAGTATACATTCCTAATCCCTACAATTATTCAACAATGTTTCATGTACAATGTACAAACTACACCACTAACAATGTACATCTAACTAACATATTTACAATATTAAACAATAAGTCAAAACATGATAAACACTACAATCATATTTATATACAATGCTAACACGCCTAGTCCACATACAACTACAACATACAACATGACATCATTCCTACAATATATATAAGCTTACAACACATATGTCATACATCATACATCTACATACATACTACATATATTATTTTGAATTAACATACAACAACTATTGCACACAACAACAATCACAAATGATATATAATACAAAATATATTTACAACCATTTATTTAACAATTATTACATAAATCTTGTCTATACAAATTCAAAACACAACATGCTTCATTTACATAACACCCTACTCATCATACATATACTATACAACATGCATCAAACATACCAACTCATACAACAACCAAATCGTGAACAACTACAATAAATCATCCTACAACATGAATCTACATCCCATATACACTAAACCCTAAGTCACAATAGATTTACAAATCATTACAAAACAACAACAACTAAATTACACATTACAAGTTAATCCATATAACACTTACATTACTCACAAAGGGGTACACAACTCAACACATGCACACAAGTTCTACAAGTTTTACAACATCTAATTTACAACATGCTCGAATAATACAACATACAGTAACAATAAACAAATCTTTATTAAATTAAAATTTTAAATACAATGTTAATGGTTATATACAAGGATCACCACATACGACATCTACAAACAAGCATATATGTCAAACAACCAATTCACACAAGCATCATCAACCAATGCACACAAGTAACTCTAAAATTCGATGCTCTGCCCAATACCTTAACCGAACAAAGCTCAATCAAAGCAAACAGGGGGGTTTTTGATGCAAGAACAGAACAACAAACAAAGAACAGGGTTAAGCAATCTGATCAGGGGAATATTCATGCTAGGGTTAAGGATGAATCAACTTCCCAAATCAATCACAAGGCTGCAGCAACCCACAATCAGCAACATAACTCCAATAGAGGGAATGGATCACGCTGGAGCAAACCACCCAC
>NC_133871.1:1135321-1151295 GCF_044706935.1 Curcuma longa
ACCACAGCTTCCAGGTGCCCTGAATCTAGATAGGCGTTGTGAAAGTTAAAGTTCATCCGGAACTTCCACATCAGCATGCAGGTGCCCAGAAAGGGATACAAACGCCTGGAAGTGCCGAGTCAACAGCGCCGATGGTGGATCGATGGACAACGTGGAGGCGCTTGGAAAGGCTTACAGATGCCCAGATATCCCAATAAAAGAGCATCGATGGAGACCCCTCAGAGCATCAATTCAAAGATAACTGACGACCGTCTGCATGCGAAACAACACCCCGAAACGTCATTGTAACGCCGAAGTGCTACATGAGAAGTTTGCATCTACTCTACTTCGGTAAATCTAAACGATTTGTGGATTTCATTTCTAAGGAAGGTAATGCTATTACCGTTCCTATATTTATGTAATTGTTAACATCCCTTTCGTAAGAGGAGAGTTATTTAGTTGATTGCCCAACATAAATGATCAATTGATCGTGGGCCTTGGATTAGTAGCCTGTGGTTGTGAACCAAGTAAAACACCCGTGCCTTTTTCGTTGTGTGTTTACTTTCCGCTATATTTACAACTTTGATCGTATGAATTCATGGGTGAATTTATGAATTTTGAAAACGCTATCGATAACACTATTCACCCCCCTCTAACACTCTCAATGATCCTACACTAAGCTCATTTAACTTTTAAACGAGTCATTTTTGAACTAAGCTCGTTTAACATTTAAATGAGTCATTTTTTAACTGAGCTTGAGTTATTCGTGAACTATTTAATTTCATTATGAGTCAAACTCTAGCTTAAGAATTAAAGCTTGAATCGAACTCGAGTAGAGCTTGAGCTTAGGGGAAATGAACCGAGCTTGAGCCTCTTGATGTACGGCTCGGTTCGATTCGATTACACCCTTAATTTGATTATTGACTTCGTAATGTTGTTTGTGCAGGTCTATATTTAGCTTAAACTTAAATTATTTTGGAGGCACTCGTCTTTGTTCACTGAGTTTAGGTATATTTACAAAAATAATTATTTATTAATAGTGAATGTTATTTATATTGCCTCAATGTGTAATAAAGGATATTATTGTATCAATGTTACTATAATATTACTTATTGTTATATCAATTTAGCAGTAATTAATGATGTTACTATTGTTGATGAGGTAGTAGCTTTTACTTGTAATCATTTTTATTAATATTTTAATAATTTTAAATTTAGAAATAGGAAAAATATAGAAAAAAAGTTGAATGTATAAAAAGAACTTATCTAAACGTTGGAGTTTAACTGATGAGTTTATTATTAGGTTGGAATAATTTTTGGATTTTGCTTGTAGTATTGTTGAGTTATGGATGAGAATAAGTTAAAAATAAAATTTAAAGAACATCTCGGCCATTGAGATTAATCGGTGAACAAATTTGATATAGAGTACTTAACTTTCCATCTATTATTGAGGAGTCAAATGGTATAATATATGACTATGAAAGTACGCATAAATAGACTAAACAGAGCATATTTTGGGATCTGCATTATTGGATAGAGTCATTTGATTCATCATAATCTTAATGTAATACATATTGAGAAGAATATTTTTGATAATATGATAAATATAATGATGGATATTACTAGCAAAATGAAAGACAATCTAAATGTAAGAAACGATATGTGACTTCTTTATAACTGACTCACTCTTGATATCGATAAAAATAATAAAGGACCAAGTCAAAGGCAGTTTATATATTGAATAAGGATAAAAGATGAATTGTTTATAAATGGTTGAAATCATTATGATTTCCTGATGGTTATGTCTCTAATCTTGGGAGATGTGTCAATTTGAAGAAATATAAAGTGATTGATTTAAAAAGTCATGGCTGTCATATATTCATGGAAAGGCTAATTCCTATTGCTTTTAAGGAACTCTGATTCAATTTTATATAAGTTGTCATTACGAAGTTAAGCATTTTCCTTCATGATATTTGCTCGACAATGTTGAGACATTCACACATGGAGATGTCAGAGAATGATATTTTAATCATTTTTGTAATTTAGAAAGGATATTTCCATTATCATATTTTGATTACATGGAACATCTTTTGATTCACTTGTCATATGAGGTCAAAGTTGGCGGTCCTGTCCAATTTCAATGGATGTATTTATTTGAAAGATGAAAATTTCACTATACTTCATTACAATGCATATAAAATAACTAATTTGATTATATATTATTTTCTAATACATTATGTTTTATTAGTAGATTCCTATATCATTTGAAGAAAAAAGTGAAAAATAAGACACGTGTTGAAGCCTCTATTGTTAATGCATACATTATGGATGACACAATAACTTTTGCATCATATTATTTTGAGTCTCACATTCAGTGCAAAAGACGGAAAGCGGGAAGAAATGATGAGGATCCTGTTAATCTTAATTTAAAATCATTCTCAATTTTTAACTATTTTGATTAACTAAGTGCACCATGTATGTGTAGATACTTAACCGGTAACAAATGATGAGCAACTTACACATATAATTTACTAAAATATTTAGAAGTAACATTATATTTCGAGTTAGTATATATCTACTATTTTATGTATTTCTTATGTTATAAATTATTTATGTTATAATTTATTTTTTTATGGTAGGATTTTTCAAAACTTATATTCTGAACTTTTGACACATGAGTTTAATTGCTTTTGCGATGAAGAATTTGCATCATGGTTTTAAAAAACATGTAAGTAGAGCAAGAATTAACTTTAAATTATTTAAATCTTGACTTTAAAATATATTTTATTTGACTTTAGGTTCATGATAATCAAATTCATGTTGAGCAAGAATTATTAATTCATCTATCATGGGGTCCAAAATTAATGATACAAACTTGGCCAACATATTTTATAAATAGATATAATTTTCATACTAAAAAATATGGAATGGAAAAAACTATAATGAATATTGGGATTGATATTCAGTCATCCAATGATGGAGGTACAAGAATTGATTTTTATGATTTGCTGGATGAAATTGTAGAGGTAAAGTGTTGGTGCGGGAAGCATCCGACGATCGAACCTAAGTTTTGATTATGGCAAAGGGATTCAAAGTTAAGTCCATTTGTGATCTAACGGTTTGAATGAGTTTGCAGGAAAGTCCTAAGTGTACTTAGGCAAAAGTCCTAGCTGCGGTTAGGCAAAGGGAAAACCCTAGGGGGTGGTAACCCTAGGTCATAGGGGGTGGTAACCCTATGCGAAAAGTCTTGGTGGGTCGAGTGCTTCAGGCAAAAGTCCTAGGGGGTGGTAACCCTAGGTGAAAAGTCCTGGTGTCGCGAACCAGGTGGAAGACTGGACCAGCCGAGAAGCGGAAGTCCAGCAGAAAGTCCGGGAGCATCGAGCGCCGAGCAAAAGTCCAGTCGATCTGGAGGATTGAGCTGGCGTCAGGTAATCTCTCCTGAGGGGAGTAGGTGAGGACGCGTTCCCCGTAGAGGGAACAGTAGGCGTCGGGTCCACCTAGGATTTCCGGATGGAAATTCAAAGTCAGACCCGGACAGTCCAGAGGCTGTCGATATCTATTTTTATTTATGTCCTAACTTTGTGTTGCAGGTCTGTTTTTGGAATTAACATATTTTGCAGGGACCAAAATGCAACATTTGAGACGGATGAACAGTATTCGAGACGCCTTGAACGCCCTGCGTGAGATCCACGCGTAGATGCAAGGTTTACCGTGGACAAAATCTTGATGCATGGTTTATCATGGATGCATGCACGGTTTACCATGGATAAACTTTCATGCATGGTAAAGGTTTACCGTGGATAAACCTTAATGCATGCAATTACTATGGATAAACTTTCATGCATGGTAAAGGTTTACCGTGGATAAACCTTAATGCATGCAATAACTATGGAAAAACTTTGATACATGGTTTACGGTGGATAAAATTTGATACATGGTTTACCGTGAAAAGCTTCAAGACTCTATAAAAAGGATGGCAGCAGCGTTGCACAGAATTAATTCTTTGTAAAAAGCCATTCCTCTAAAAGGTGCTGCCAACGAAACCTTGCAAATCCTTCCTCCATTAACGTGCTGCCAAAGACAATTGCTTTCCAAAGTTCTTCAAGGTGCTGCCACCAGTTCATTGCTTTCCAAACTTCTTCAAAGTGCTGCCACCGAATACAATTGATTTCTAAGGTTTTCATTTATTAATTATTGGTATAACACTTGTATTAAATTTTTTCGATATTATAGTTGTTGCCCATCGAAAGCGATCAACGATCGCGGGCCTTGGAGTAGGAGTCACTCAAGGCTCCGAACCAAGTAAATCTTGGTGCCTTTGTCTCTTGTTTTTTTTATTTTTTTTCCGCTGCGTTTATTTTACTCGTACGATTCCGAAACGAACAAAATAGCCGCGAGCGCTATTCACCCCCCCCTCTAGCGCTTTCGATCCAACATAAAGTACTCTGGACCATAATTATGAGTTGTTTATTTATATGTTGCCAATTTGACCTTGTCAAAGGGATGAAGCTCCGTCCATAGTTTAATTTAGTTGAAATAAATTATAAAAAATTCTATAAGAGATATGAACCATTTGTGTTAGCACAACAAGCGATTCAAGTATTTTATATTTCATATCCTAGTTTAAAACGTGAGAAAATTGATTGGTGGGTTGTTTATAAAATGATAGCCCAGAAAAAATTGAAAAATATTGGGAAGACATAGCATATCAACAAGAGGAAGTTATAAACACATTTCAGACCAAGGAATATAATATTTCAATATTACGAAATCCCAATGAAATAATGATAGACATGGATGCAAGTGAAATTTATGAGGATGACGATAAGGAATCTAATTTTGAGACAAATGATGAGAATGATGAAAATGATGTTGAAGAGCCAGACGATGAGAATGAAAATGACAATGAGGATTTTAATTTTTTATGATCGGTAAGTTTTGTTCTCTTATTATCACAAAAATATATTATGTATTATCTTTTTTCTATGGATCATTAAAAGATTTTTTTGACATATTAGTGTCTTGTTTCGCGCATTTAGTGTTTCAATTTAAATATGATATTTTTTATGTTCTTCATTATGCATCCGATGAATATATAATTTTTATTTACTTTATCATTCTAATAATTATGGTTGATAGTTTTGACGTGGCGACCATAGATGAAATACTGATGGAAGATCACGTTCTTAACCATCACAGTATGCTTTAGCACCTTCACATTCCCATTCCCTTGTTGGCAATATACTTTCGTCCCTCCTTCAGTTGCAAGACCTTCCCATTCTCAACAAATAACTAGTAATGTATCTTCATCAATCCCTTCAGTGCAACACTCATTTGTTGAAAGAGAATATAACCGAGAGTTGATAGCCCCTTGCGGAGATTCGTAAGTATTAAAAATTAAAATTTTACATATATTATTTTTTTAATTTATAAAACATATTCATTTTTCAATTATCTTATTTATTTAACATTTTTTGTTTCTAACTTTATGATAGATTTACAAATTCTATAGATGTGATTCATGAGCTTAATAGAATAGTGAATAAGCATTAGGGAGGAGCTTCGATGACTTATATAAACACTCTGAAACGAACAAAAGAGCTATGATGGAATGAATTTAAGGTAAACTATCCCAACAGTTTATATATGAAATCAATATGAATATAATCAATTGCTTATTTCCCATTGTAGCGGGCATTCACTTGGGACGCAATTGAAGAGTTTGAAATAAGGAGGATTTTTTAAAAAAATATGGCGATCACATCTAAAACGTACTAAGTCATAGGAAGACCAAGGAAAAAAACCAAACTATATCACTTAGGAGAATTGGGACAAGATTGTGAATTTTTGGGAATTTGAGAGAGCAAATGAAGGAGTGAATAAAATAAAAAATCAAGCTTATAATTCTGAGGAATCATTTATAACATATGTGGGAGGCTCGATAAATATTGATAAATATAAACAAGGATTGGTAATTTTTTTCAAATATTAATTTTTGAATCTAATTCAGACTTTCATTATTTCTAACAATATTTTTTTATGCCAAGGAAATGAAGACTGAACCATTATTCATAGACATTTTCACACATATATTTCATAAAAAAAGATAAGATGTGGAGCGGGGAGAGAGCTAAAATAGCTAAGGTTTGTAATTTTAAAACTTTGAATTATTTAATGGATATTTTCAATGTTTATTTAAACATATTATATTGAATATACCATAACAATATAGTAAGATGAATTTATTAGGTTAATCTCTTTAAAATTTATTTTCATTGCTTAATAGATTATTTTTTTTCCATAAATTTAATTGCTTACTAGATTATTAGGATAGAAATTCTCGTTTTTCCAATAAATGTCAACTTATTCAATGATAATATGAATGTTCATAATTTAAATCCTATATAGTCTCGTGATCATATATATATCTAATCAAAATTATACGTTTCTACTATATTGTTATTATAAATTTATTTTAATTTTTTTATGACAATATAGGAGAGATATGATGAGTTAGCATAAAGAAGTTTGGGTGATAGTGATAAAATGTTGATGAATTTGAGTCATCTGTTGGTAAAATGAGTTAATGGATCGAAGCAATTGGTAGCCGAAAGGAGGAAGAATATTTTGGACTGGGTTCTTTGAATAGAAGTTGTAGAGTCACTGATATATCTTCTTCCACCCCACCAAAAGTAAAGAGCATAAAGGAATCAATTGTTCAAGGGTCGAATCTCCCAAGAACTCACGACCTGACATTCACGCCACTATGCACTTCCTGCTTGTGTACCTAAATTTACCTCCCTCTATATTCATGGGGCCAGCTCTAGGGGGTTGCTGATATGACGGTTTTACATAAATAAATCAATTGCATGACGAGGTTAGCCATTTGAAGGAACTATTTGTGTAAAGGGTCAATGAACATCAAGAGGTCTGCACACTGCAAAGGCAAAGGGATCAGAAATTCAACGAACTTCACGCAAAACACATACAAGAAATAAATGAGTTTCGCCAACAACATATGTGGGAGGCTCGATAAATATTGATAAATATAAACAAGGATTGGTAATTTTTTTCAAATATTAATTTTTGAATCTAATTCAGACTTTCATTATTTCTAACAATATTTTTTTATGCCAAGGAAATGAAGACTGAACCATTATTTATAGACATTTTCACATATATATTTCATAAAAAAAGATAAGATGTGGAGCGGGGAGAGAGCTAAAATAGCTAAGGTTTGTAATTTTAAAACTTTGAATTATTTAATGGATATTTTCAATGTTTATTTAAACATATTATATTGAATATACCATAACAATATAGTAAGATGAATTTATTAGGTTAATCTCTTTAAAATTTATTTTCATTGCTTAATAGATTTTTTTTTCCATAAATTTAATTGCTTACTAGATTATTAGGATAGAAATTCTCGTTTTTCCAATAAATGTCAACTTATTCAATGATAATATGAATGTTCATAATTTAAATCCTATATAGTCTCGTGATCATATATATATATCTAATCAAAATTATACGTTTCTACTATATTGTTATTATAAATTTATTTTAATTTTTTTATGACAATATAGGAGAGATATGATGAGTTAGCATAAAGAAGTTTGGGTGATAGTGATAAAATGTTGATGTATTTGAGTCATCTGTTGGTAAATGAGTTAATGGATCGAAGCAATTGGTAGCCGAAAGGAGGAAGAATATTTTGGACTGGGTTCTTTGAATAGAAGTTGTAGAGTCACTGATATATCTTCTTCCACCCCACCAAAAGTAAAGAGCATAAAGGAATCAATTGTTCAAGGGTCAAATCTCCCAAGAACTCACGACCTGACATTCACCCCACCATGCACTTCCTGCTTGTGTATCTGAATTTACCTCCCTCTATATTCATGGGGTCGGCACTAAGGAGTCGTTGATATGACGGTTTTACATAAATAAATCAATTGAATGATGAGGTTAGCCATTTGAAGGAATTACTAGTGTAAAGGGTCAATGAACATCAAGAGGTCCGCACACTGCAAAGGCAAAGGGATCAAAAATTCAACGAACTTCACGCAAAACACATACAAGAAATAAACGAGTTTCGCCAACAATAGATGTTAATCATGCAACATCTTCAATTAGCCTCCACTCTAAGTAAAATTACCCTTTCTCTACCTCCTCTCGTTGATGCTCGTGACGGTGATAATTTCTTCGATGAGGATGGTTATATTTGGAATTGTTGTGTATAAATGTTATTTGACTGTTACATTTGATACTCTTTACGTTGATTTTCTTGATTTTGTATGGTTGTTTGATGATGTTTTATTTTTGTTTATGATGATGCTACTAAGATGCTTTGCTTGAAATTGTTGTTTATGATGATGCTTTACGTTTGATACTATTATGTGCGTCTGCATGGTGATTTTTGTATATTTTTGTAATGTTTATTTAATACTAATGATTTGTAATAAATTATGCAATGAAAATAAATTCGTTGTAACTTTTGCGATAATTTTATGGTAAATTTATGATGAAAATAAGTCTCGTCATAGATTTGTAACAAATGATATTTTTATCATAAATTTGCGTCGAATGATATTTTCGTGGCAAAATTTGCCGTGGAATTTTTTATAACAAAAAATTTGTGATAATTCTTTTTTTAGCAAAATTTGTGACAAAAAGTATCTCATCGTAAAATTTACCATGCAATTTAATTTGTCAAAAATTTTATGATGAAATTATTTTCATAGTAATTTTGTAATGGATTTGATTTGCATCGCAAAATTATGATGAAATTCATTTTTGTTGCAAATTTAGTCGCTAATTTTGCATCAAATTTTACAATAAAAAATTATTTATTCTAAATTTGACGATGAATTTCTATTTTTTTCATCGCAAAATTTATGGACAATATAAAAAAATTTTATTGCAAAATTCATCGTAAAGTTTTTGGCAACGATTTTTTCTGAAATATTTATCGCAAAATTCATGCAAATGAGGATTTTTTTATAGTGAGTAGTTATATTAATAACTACTGCAATATTATAATATTATTGTATTAACTATTACATAGTCCAGAATAATTAATCGTAATTATTAAAATAATATTGAAAATAAAAAATAAAATTATAAATAAGGAATATTCTAGAAATAAAATATTTGCATTTTTTTAAAAAAAAAAAGGAATCTTTTTTTTATGATTTAATTTGAAGTGTCTTTTTAATTTTTATCTAAAAAAAATTGATTGCTTTAGAGTTTTTGCGAGTCAAGATTTTGTTTGATGGAAATCCCTAAACAGCAACTTGTTCACCTACTCCGATCGAGGAAAGGAAAACCCTACATCTCAATCATTAGAGCTTCTTTCAATGTCTGGCATCTCTTTTCTTAAAGGAGAAAGAAAGTCTCCTGAACCGTATCATTAAGCTGAAAGAGCTTTGACAAACTTTCCTTGCTCGTTAAGAGTTCAAAGTGTTGGCCTCCCTCAAGTCTTGTAAGAAAATAGCTCTCTTATTTCAAAAAAAAGGTATTCCCTAATTTGACTATCAAAAATAAGTTATCCACCCTCGGAAATCAATGTCTAAGATATTCATTTCATTTGTGACTCAAACTTTGATTCTTTTTTATGTCATCCTTACGTCGTAACCAACTCAGCTATGCCCCGGGTTACGACGTAGTATTTCATTTGTGACTCAAACTTTGATTCTTTTTGAAAATGTCGTCCTTCCAGGGATTGAGTACATGAGACTGATTGGGATTTATCATTTTTTTTAACCGATAGATCCTTTGTGACTCAAACTTCTATTAGGGCACATTGTCACTATTATTTTCTTGTTTACTGTTGGCATGCGATATACGTTACCGATCTGTAGGGTTTGGCAGACCTGCTCAAAACCTGCCAAACTCAGTTTCTGGTCAACACGTACATTTTTCTAACTTCTGAGACTTTAGTTTCACTCCTCGTGGTTGCAGCCTTTATAAATGAACAGCTTACTGGGATTGGATTGATAGACAGATGATCAATCACATTCAATCTAAAAGCACTTTTTGACACAAAGCGATCAAGTTGAAGCCTCTTAACTTAATGTTCAAAGATGCTTGTCCAACAAAGTAGTTGCACATTTCTTGTGTTAATTTTCTACACAATCATTGGAACTATAAAGGTGGCATACATTAATTAGATTCCCTTAAGTAAGGGCCATGATACCGCCTAGGATTGAAAAAGAGTCCAATTTATTTGAAAAAGGAAAAAAATTAAGTTATTGAAACGGTTTTTCAAATTTGACTCATATCCTCCTCTTCTTTTGCAAAAAAGTGAAATCCGTCATTCCAACAGCTCACACTGATCGGCTCCACGATCATCTATGAAAAGGTAAATCGAGAAACTGCAATTGGTCACGACGGAGGAGGATATTGCTCGGTTTCGTCGAGATTCGAACTTTTACCCTCTTTTGCAAATCTGCTCCGTGAGGAGGTAAATCGAGAAACTGCAGTTGGTCACGACGGAGGATGGATATTGCTCAGTTTCGCCGAGATTCGAATTGTGCAAATCCGTGAAGAGGTAAATCGAGAAATTGCAGTTTGTCACGACGGAGGAGAGTATTGCTCAGTTTCGCCGAGATTCAAACTTTCTAAAGTCTGCTCATCGTAACCAACTCAGTTATGTTTCGTCATAACCAACTCATATCCTGTTTATATAGAAGGGATGAATCAATTGTAACTTCTTGATTTACCTTCTAATAGATGATCGTGCAGCTGTCCATATAAAATTATTAAAGTGACAGATTTCACGAAGAAGAGATCCTATATATCCTCTATTTATTCTTTTTTTCCCTTTCATTCACACCTCTCACTTCGAAGTAAATGGAGCATTAGTTTACTTTTTAAAAGTTTAAATTTGGTTCGCAAGTTATGTGGCCTGGTCGCGACTATATAAGCGCGATCCGATCCATGTACAACGACTAGGGAACCACCGCTCATCTTGTTCCTTCCTCAGGGCGGAGGAGAAATGAGCGAAGCAGGCAAACTGATGCCCATCATCAGCAAAGCCTACTGTTTCTCCTCGCCGATCACCTTGACAGTAAGGCAGAGGCCTCGCGTCATCAGCGGAGGTGGATTCGTAGTCATGAATTCTACTCAGCACGCCGTCTTCATGGTCGAAGGCTGCAGTGCCCTCGGTGCCAAGGGCCAACTCAGGCTCAAGGATGGCCATGGAGAACTATTACTCTCCATCACTAAGAAGGTGAGAAACCAAATTAAACCACCCAAACTGATCAGACAATATTTGTTACTTCTCTTTTCTTCCCTTTGCAGGAAAGCATCGTCCAATCTCTGAGCATTCGAAATCGATGGGAAGGATACTCGACCGACTGCGAAGGGGAAAAGAAGTTCATTTTCAGCTTGACTGATCCGAAGTGCCCGATCGGGAAGGAAATCAAGATCAAAATTGAACACCAGGGAGCCTCCAAAGCCTGCAGGCACTTCCAAGTTAATGGCTCCTTTGCTCATAGAACTTGCAGTATAGAAGATTACAGAGGAAACATCATTGCCCAGGTACAGGGATATATATCGATACATAGTTCACCTTTCATAGAACAAAAAGATTTGAAGTTTAACATACAAAAGGTGTTCTTTGATGTGAAGTAGCTCGGAGCGAAGGGATCAAATGGCAGGGACTGGTACACTGTGACGGTGCAGCCGGGGCATGACCAAGCCTTCGTCGTCGCAGTGCTTGCGGTCCTCGACAACATTCATGGGGAGTCGACCAGGTGCTGATGAAGATGACAGAAACATGAATGCTAATTAACGACTTGTTCGAGTATCCCTATGTACTTATCAGGGTGATTCTGACATGATCTGTGTCTTGTTTGATATACATTTGTCGGTTAAACACTTCCATTCGGAGTTACTCGGAAACAAGTTCATTATGAGCATATATCCAAATAAGGGGAAGCATAACAAGTTCATTATGAACATATCCTAAATAGAGAAACATGTGATAGATGTGTAGGAAAGATTAAGGCTATGCTTCCTTAGAAGCGAAGGAAAGGAATCGCTGCTAAAAAAATCCTTGGAAGAGAAAAGAAAAGATGGTTCATAAATCCATGGATGAATTCATAAATCCATTGATGGTTCATTATTTTATAACAAGTAAATAACGAAAAAGATGGGTAATCTATCCTTTTTCATGAAAACAACTACTTAAAATTTTTCGTGCGAAAAGCTTTTTTCAAATTTTAAATCCGTCATCTCAAATAAGCAGGGCATAAAGGTCTTGCAATCAAGGAATAAATTGATTATGAGCTTCAACACACACATAAATGTTGGAAATATGAATTGAAATAAGAGAGGTGGATGGAAAAGTCATTCATGTGCATAGGAGTTTAGTCTCATATTAAGGAATGAGTGGTTTGTCAAATCACAGCTATAAAAGTTGTGAACATGTATGGAGAGAGACTTTTTTCTCATATGCGGATTAGCAAGAGGAGCAAATCCAAGGTCCAAACTATACTGAACCCAAGTGACTCATGTATGAGCACGACCTACGCTCGTCAAAAGCGGACCAGTCAGGGAAAAATTTTCTCAAGCAAATCATGTTTTGCGAATAGAATATGTTTTGCTTCCCACTCAAGTGTGTAAGAGACACATTAATGGTCATCTCGAAAACATTAATGATAAATTGTAACCGACAGGGTGAAATAGTTAACCATTGATGGTTGGCACTAGAGTTTCGATCCAGACAGGTTAGCAATGGAGTTTCGATCTAGGCGAGAAAGCCAGTAAATGGTCTTTATTCGGTCATTTAATATCGCCAAGGGTTGATTGTTGCAAAAAAGATGATAACACTCACCCCAGACGCCCCTCCATTGCCTGCCCTAAAGCTTTGTGAAAGGGAGGTAAATCACAATACTGAGCAACCTCCTAAGTGAGAGAAACTAATTCCCTAAGGGTATACATCCATGGGGATTCGAACCTTGCTCCATAGTTACAAAATCTACCATCCGAATAACAACTCGACTACCCTCGTGAGGGCTACTGCCAAGAGTTGATGCTCTTATATAAGGAGTTTGTGACCTTAGGCAGAAGAATAGACACAGAAGCACAGAAACTCCATCCACCTTTGTTCCCATCATTTCTTTCTCTCTATCGTGCACTCCACTCGACAACTCTTCTGTGATAGTTTTTGGGTACACACTCGGTTCGCCACGAACAACTAATGCTTGGTTAGTTGTGTGGCATCCTTTTGTATCCTAGGCAACATACGCCCAACATGACCTTGAAATACAGCCGAAGGGAATGAATCTATTTTAAGAAAAATATGTCTAACACAGACCTTGATGTTTCTTGGTTAGTTGTGTGGCATCCTTTTGTATCCTAGGCAACATAGCCCAACATCTTGACCAACTTGCTAACTCGAGTGATAGCTCGACCAACTCGGCAGCTGGGTCAACTCTGCAGCTTAATCGACTCAGCAGCTCCACTGACTTATTACTTGGCCAACTTGGCACTCAGCCAGCTCAACCAACTTGACAGCTCGGCCGACTCGGCAACTCGACCAACTTGGTGACAAGAGCACACACTTGGCATCCCGACTCAGCACTCAACTTTCCACTCAAGCTCGAGAAATAGTAAGGTCACCTGGACATAGCAGCACTCGGGAGCATTCGACATTCAGCTATGATGTTTGATAAGATCTCGGATAACCTAACCAACCCAACCTAACAACTCGAGATCATCAGCTTAGGCCATCTTTATAGAGATAAGTCTATATTTGAATTCCAGTAATTTTCAATTTAGTAGATTCCTTGTAACTACGACAAATATCTCAACAAGATTGTGGAATATTATCCAATAGTCTTAAAATAGAATTTGTTCTATTGAGATGGGCACAAAAAGTGTTGAGAAATAGGATGCTTAACTCGTGATGACCCCCTTTACCCCGAATGCCCTTCTACCTGACCATGATAAACCTAGCTCGATTCTTGACAAAGGAACCTCCCAAGTCTACTAAGGATGCTACTGATGTCTAGACCATCAGTGTAGTGGAAGCATGGAACTATTCCGAGTTCCTATGTCGAAACTACATCTTCAACTACCTTTTGACTCATTGTACGTTGTGTATAATATAATGAGAACGACTAAAGAACCATTGGAGTCCTTGGATAAGAAATACATGATGGAGGATGCAGGGGTTAAGAAATTCATTATGGGTCAATTCTTGGATTACAAGATGGTTAACTCCAAGATGTTGATCAACCAAGTTTAGGAGCTTTAGGTGATCCTGCACAAGATTCACTTAGAGGGCATGGTACTGAGTGAAACCTTCCAGCTGGCTGCTATCATTGAGAAGTTGCCTCCCGGATGGAAGGACTTCAAGAATTACCTGAAGCACAAGTGGAAGGAGATGAATGTGGAGGAACTCATTATTAAATTTTGAATTGAGGAAGACAACGATAGTTCAGAGTAGACTTTGTTCTCTCAAGCTATTGTAAAAGCCAATGTGGTCGAGCATGATCAAAGTTTAAAACAGAAGAATCTCAAATCTTCCAAGATGGGAACTAAAGGAGCCGTAAGCAAAAAAAAATCTTTAGAAAGTGCTTTAATTGTGACCGAGTTGGTCATAAATCTTCAAAGTATAGAAAGTCAAAGAAGAAGCAGGAGGCCAACTTGAATGAAGGGCCAGATATAAACGACCTTTATGTTGTGGTATCTGAATTGAACTTGGTGGGTTCAAACTTGCAGCAATGGTGGATCAATATCAGTGTCATCAAATATGTGTGTTGCAACAAGAAGTTGCTCCATAACTTTGAAGAAGTCAAAGATGGGGGCAACCTCTTCATGGGAAACTCATCAACCTTGGACATCAAGGGCCAAGGGAAAGTAGTTTGAAGATGACCTTGGGCAAGGATCTCACTTTGAACAGTGTGTTGTATGTTCTAAAGATTCGGAAGAATCTTGTATCCAGATCACTTTTGAGTAAGCATAACTTTTACATTGTTTTTCAGTCGGACAGAGTTGTACTGTCCAAGAATGGAATATTTATAGGAAAGGACAATGTAACTGATGAGCTATTTAAGTACAGTGTAATGACTATTATGTCCAAAATTAATAAGAATGAAAACTCTTCCACTTATATTGTATTTGTGACATGGTAGAGTAGGACATATTAACTATAATGTGTTGCATAGATTAATTAACATGCATAACATACCTACATTCTACTTTAACCTGAAATACAAGTGTGAGACTTGTGTTGAAGCGAAAATGATAAAGTCATCCTTTCAATATGTTGAAAGAAGCAATGAACCACTTGGCTTAATTCACACTAATGTATGTGACCTAAAAGGTAACACCGACACGTGGTGGGAATAAGTACTTTAACACTTTTATTAATGATAACACAAATATTATTTTATGTATCTCCTCAAAAGTAAGGATAAAGTTATAAAGAAATTTATTCTCTATAAAATAAAGTTAAAAACCAACTTAATAAAAAGATTAAGGTGGTACGAAGTAACTGAGGTAGTGAATATGTATTATCGTTCATTGAGTTGTCTGCTAAACATAAGATCAGACATAAAACAACAACTCCCTATACTCTTTAGTAAAATGATGTTACTAAGTGACAGAATCATACTCTAAAGGAGATGATGAATGCTTTTCTTTTGAGCTCCAGACTGCAGGATACATGTGGGTCGGTGTATTAACAACTAATTACATTTTAAATAACGTGCCCTGAAAGAAAATAGAGAAGAGCTCGTATGAGTTGTGGAAAAAAGATAACTATCCTACAAATACTTGCAAGCGTAGGGGTGTCTTGTCAAAGTTTTGATGTCTGATTTGAAAATGATCAAGATATGACTAAAAACTATTGATTACATATTTATAGGATATGAGTGTAACAGCGGTGCTTACCAATTCCTTGTACATGAATTTTTAATATAAGAGATACACAAGAACTCAATTATTGAATTGAGGAATGTCTCGTTCTTCGAATATGTGTTT
>NC_133871.1:1151393-1243727 GCF_044706935.1 Curcuma longa
GAATATACCATAACAATGTAGTAAGATGAATTTATTAGGTTAATCTCTTTAAAATTTATTTTCATTGCTTAATAGATTATTTTTTCCATAAATTTAATTGCTTACTAAAAAAATGATAAATCCCAGTCAGTCTCATGGACTCAATCACTAGGGATGGTCGGCCCGGTCCCACGGAAGTTTTCCACCGACCACCAGGGTAAATCGGGAAGCGCATACGGCGGCCAATCCAGATGCTCAGCATCCTTTGATTGCGTTTCTCATTTGGAAGAAAAATTTAATTGCTTACTAGATTATTAGGATAGAGATTCTAATTTTTCCAATAAATGTCAACTTATTCAATGATAATATGAATGTTCATAATTTAAATCCTATATAGTCTCGTGATCATATATATATCTAATCAAAATTATATGTTTCTACTATATTGTTATTATAAATTTATTTTAATTTTTTTACGATAATATAGGAGAGATATGATGAGTTAGCATAAAGAAGTTTGGGGTGATAGTGATAAAATGTTGATGTATTTGAGTCATCTGTTGGTAAATGAGTTAATGGATCGAAGCAATTGGTAGCCGAAAGGAGGAAGAATATTTTGGACTGGGTTCTTTGAATAGAAGTTGTAGAGTCACTTATATATCTTCTTCCACCCCACCAAAAGTAAAGAGCATAAAGGAATCAATTGTTCAAGGGTCAAATCTCCCAAGAACTCACGACCAACATTCACCCCACCATGCACTTCCTGCTTGTGTATCTGAATTTACCTCCCTCCATATTCATGGGGTCGACGCTAAGGGGTCGTTGATATGGCGGTTTTACATAAATAAATCAATTGAATGACGAGGTTAGCCATTTGAAGGAATTACTAGTGTAAAGGGTCAATGAACATCAAGAGGTCCGCACCATGCACTTCCTGCTTGTGTATCTGAATTTACCTCCCTCCATATTCATGGGGTCGGCGCTAAGGGGCCGTTGATATGGCGGTTTTACATAAATAAATCAATTGAATGACGAGGTTAGCCATTTGAAGGAATTACTAGTGTAAAGGGTCAATGAACATCAAGAGGTCCGCACACTGCAAAGGCAAAGGGATCAGAAATTCAACGAACTTCACGCAAAACACATACAAGAAATAAACGAGTTTCACCAACAATACATGTTAATCATGCAACATCTTCAATTAGTCTCCACTCTAAGTAAAATTACCCTTTCTCTTACCTCCTCTCGTTGATGCTCGTGACGGTGATAATTTCTTCGATGAGGATGGTTATATTTGGAATTGTTGTGTATAAATGTTATTTGACTGTTACATTTGATACTCTTTACGTTGATTTTCTTGATTTTGTATGGTTGTTTGATGATGTTTTATTTTTGTTTATGATGATGCTACTAAGATGCTTTGCTTGAAATTGTTGTTTATGATGATGCTTTACGATTGATACTATTATGTGCGTCTGCATGGTGATTTTTGTATGTTTTTGTAATGTTTATTTAATACTAATGATGTGTAATAAATTATGCAATGAAAATAAATTTGTAGTAACTTTTGCGATAATTTTATGGCAAATTTACGATGAAAATAAGTCTCGTCATAGATTTGTAACAAATGATATTTTTATCACAAATTTGCGTCGAATGATATTTTCGTGGCAAAATTTGCCGTGGAATTTTTTATAACAAAAAATTTGTGATAATTCTTTTTTTAGCAAAATTTGTGACAAAAAGTATCTCATCGTAAAATTTACCACGCAATTTAATTTGTCAAAAATTTTATGATGAAATTATTTTCATAGTAATTTTGTAATGGATTTGATTTGCATCACAAAATTACGATGAAATTCATTTTTGTTGCAAATTTAGTCACTAATTTTGCATCAAATTTTACAATAAAAAATTATTTATTCTAAATTTGACGATGAATTTCTATTTTTTTCATCGCAAAATTTATGGACAATATAAAAAAAATTTATTGCAAAATTCATCGTAAAGTTTTTTGCAACGATTTTTTCTGAAATATTTATCGCAAAATTCATGCAAATGAGGATTTTTATAGTGAATAGTTATATTAATAACTACTGTAATATTATAATATTATTGTATTAACTATTACATAGTCCAGAATAATTAATCGTAATTATTAAAATAATATTGAAAATAAAAAATAAAATTATAAATAAGGAATATTCTTGAAATAAAATATTTACACTTTTTTTAAAAAAAAAAGGAATCTTTTTTTATATGATTTAATTTAAAGTGTCTTTAATTTTTATCTAAAAGAAATTGATTGCTTTAGAGTTTTTGCTAGTCAAGATTTTGTTTGATGGAAATCCCTAAACAGCAACTTGTTCACCTACTCCGATCGAGGAAAGGAAAACCCTACATCTCAATCATTAGAGCTTCTTTCAATGTCTGGCATCTCTTTTCTTAAAGGAGAAAGAAAGTCTCCTGAACCGTATCATTAAGCTGAAAGAGCTTTGACAAACTTTCCTTGCTCGTTAAGAGTTCAAAGTGTTGGCCTCCCTCAAGTCTTGTAAGAAAATAGCTCTCTTATTTCAAAAAAGGTATTCCCTAATTTGACTATCAAAAATAAGTTATCCACCCTCGGAAATCAATGTCTAAGATATTCATTTCATTTGTGACTCTTCTGCAAGTCTGTTACGTCGTAACCAACTCAGCTATGCCCCGGGAGTATTTCATTTGTGACTCAAACTTTGATTCTTTTTGATGTCGTCCTTCCGCGCAAGTTTGGACCGATAGATCCTTTGTGACTCAAACTTCTATTAGGGCACATTGTCACTATTATTTTCTTGTTTAGTGTTGGCATGCGATATTACGTTACCGATCTGTAGGGTTTGGCAGACCTGCTCAAAACCTGCCAAACTCATTTTCTGGTCAACACGTACATTTTTCTAACTTCTGAGACTTTAGTTTCACTCCTCGTGGTTGCAGCCTTTATAAACGAACAGCTAACTGGGATTGGATTGATAGACAGGTGATCAATCACATTCAATCTAAAAGCACTTTTGACACAAAGCGATCAAGTTGAAGCCTCTTAACTTAATGTTCAAAGATGCTTGTCCATGAAAGTAGTTGCACATTTCTTGTGTTAATTTTCTACACAATCATTGGAACTATAAAGGTGGCATACATTAATTAGATTCCCTTAAGTAAGGGCCATGATACCGCTTAGGATTGAAAAAGAGTCCAATTTATATGAAAAAGAAAAAAAAATAAGTTGTTGAAACGGTTTTTCAAATTTGACTCATATCCTCCTCTTCTTCTGTAAAAAGGTGGAATCTGTCATCCCAACTGTCTCACACTGTCGGCTCCACGATCATGTGTGAAGAGGTAAATCGAGAAACTGCAATTGGTCACGACGGAGGAGGATATTACTCGGTTTCATCGAGATTCGAATCCTTGTCCTCTTCTGTAAGTCTGCTCCGTGAGGAGGTAAATCAAGAAACTGTAATTGGTCACGACGGAAGAGGGTATTGTTCAGTTTCGTCGAGATTCGAACTTTTGTTCTGTTCCATCGTAACTAACTCATATCCTGTTTATATAGAAGGGATGAATCAATTGTAACTTCTTGATTTACCTTCTAATAGATGATCGTGCAACTGTCTATATAAAATTATTGGAGTGACAGATTTCACGAAGAAGAGATCCTATCCTCTATTTACTCTTTTTTTTTTTCCCTTTCATTCACACCTCTCACTTCGAAGTAAATGGAGCATTAGTTTACTTTTAAAAAGTTTAAATTTGGTTCGCAAGTTGCGTGGCCTGGTCGCGACTATATAAGCGCGATCCGATCCATGTACAACGACAAGGGAACCACCGCTCATCTTGTTCCTTCCTCAGGGCGGAGGAGAAATGAGCGAAGCAGGCAAGCTGATGCCCATCATCAGCAAAGCCTACTGTTCCTCCTCGCCGATCACCTTGACAGTAAGGCAGAGGCCTCGCGTCATCAGCGGAGGTGGATTCGTAGTCATGAATTCTACTCAGCACGCCGTCTTCATGGTCGAAGGCTGCAGTGCCCTCGGTGCCAAGGGCCAACTCAGGCTCAAGGATGGCCATGGAGAACTATTACTCTCCATCACTAAGAAGGTGAGAAACCAAATTAAACCACCCAAACTGATCAGACAATATTTGTTACTTCTCTTTTCTTCCCTTTGCAGGAAAGCATCGTCCAATCTCTGAGCATTCGAAATCGATGGGAAGGATACTCGACCGACTGCGAAGGGGAAAAGAAGTTCATTTTCAGCTTGACTGATCCGAAGTGCCCGATCGGGAAGGAAATCAAGATCAAAATTGAACACCAGGGAGCCTCCAAAGCCTGCAGGCACTTCCAAGTTAATGGCTCTTTCGCTCATAGAACTTGCAGTATAGAAGATTGCAGAGGAAACATCATTGCCCAGGTACAGGGATTTATATCGATACCTAGTTCACCTTTCATAGAACAAAAAGATTTGAAGTTTAACATACAAAAGGTGTTCTTTGATGTGAAGTAGATCGGAGCGAAGGGATCTAATGGAAGGGACTGGTACACTGTGACGGTGCAGCCGGGGCATGACCAAGCCTTCATCGTCGCAGTGCTTGCGGTCCTCGACAACATTCATGGGGAGTCGACCAGGTGCTGATGAAGATGACAGAAACATGAATAATGCTAATTAACGACTTGTTCGAGTATCCCTATGTACTTATCAGGGTGATTCTGACATGATCTGTGTCTTGTTTGATATACATTTGTCGGTTAAACACTTCCATTCGGAGTTACTCGGAAACAAGTTCATTATGAGCATATATCCAAATAAGGGGAAGCATAACAAGTTCATTATGAACATTCCTAAATAGAGAAACATGTGCTAGATGTGGACAAAAGATTAAGGCTATATATGTTTCCTTAGAAGCGAAGGACGAATCGCTGCTAAAAAAATCCCTGGAAGAGAAAAGAAAATCCATGGATGAATTCATAAATCCATTGATGGTTCATTATTTTATAACAAGTAAATAACGAAAAAGATGGGTAATCTATCCTTTTTCCTGAAAACAACAACTTAAAACTTTTCGTGCGAAAAGCTTTTTTTTCAATTTTTAAATCCGTCATCTCAAATAAGCAGGGCATAAAGGTCTTGCAATCAAGGAATAAATTGATTATGAGCTTCAACACACACATAAATGTTGGAAATATGAATGAAAATAAGAGAGGTGGATGGAAAAGTCATTCATGTGCATAGGAGTTTAGTTCCATATTAGGGAATGAGTGGTTTGTCAAATCACAGCTATAAAAGTTGTGAACATGTATGGAGAGAGACTTTTTCTCATGTGCGGGTTAGCAAGGGGAGAAAATCCAAGGTCCAAACTATTTGAACCCAAGTGACTCATGTATGAGCACGACCTACACTCGTCAAAAGCCAGACCAGTCGAGGAAAAATTTTCTCAAGCAAATCATGTTTTGCAAATAGAATCTTTTTTGCTTCCCACTCAAGTGTGTAAGAGACACATTAATGGTCATATCGAAAACGTTAATGATAAATTGTAACCTACTGGGTGAAATAGTCGACCATTGATGGTTGGCACTGGAGTTTCGATCCAGACGGATTAGCAATGGAATTTCGATCTAGGCGAGAAAGGCAGTAAATGGTCTTTATTCGGTCATTTAATATCGCCAAGGGTTGATTGTTGCAAAAAAGATGATAACGCTCACCCCAGACGCCCCTCCATTGCCTACCCTAAAGCTTTGTGAAAAGGAGGTAAATCACGATACTGAGCGATCTCCTAAATGGGAGAAACTAATTCCCTAAGGGTATACATGCATGGGGATTTGAACCTTGCTCCATAATTACAAATCTACCATTGAATAACAACTCGACTACCCTCATGAGGGCTACTGCCAAGAGTTGATGCTCTTATATAAGGAGGTTGTGACCTTAGGCAGAAGAATAGACGCAGAAGCACAGAAACTCCATCCACCTTCGTTCCCCTCATTTCTTTCTCTCTATCATGCACTCCGCTCGACAACTCTTCTATGATAATTTTTGGGTACACACTTGGTTCGCCACGAACAACTAATGCTTGGTTAGTTGTGTGGCATCCTTTTGTATCCTAGGCAACATACGTCCAACATGACCTTGAAATACAGCCGAAGGGAACGAATCTATCTTAAGAAAAATATGTCTAGCACAAGCCTCGATGTTTCTTTTTCCCACTTGATAGCTTGACCAACTCGCTAACTTAGTCAACTCGGCAGCTGGGTCGACTCTGCAGCTCAATCGACTCGGCAGCTCCACTGACTTATTACTTGGCCAACTCGGCACTCGGCCAGCTCAGCCAACTTGACAGCTCAGCCGACTCGGCAACTCGACCAACTTGGTGACAAGAGCACACACTTGGCATCCCGACTCAACACCCAGCTTCCCACTCAAGCTTGAGAAGCAGTAAGATCATTCGGACATAGCAACACTCGGGAGCATTCGACATTCAGCTATGATGTCTGATAAGATCTCGGATAACCTAACCAACCCAATCTAGAAACTCTAGATCATCAGCTTAGGCCATCTTTAATTTATAGAGATAAGTCTAAATTTGAATTTTAGTAATTTTCAATTTAGTAGATTCCTCATAACTATGACAAATATCTCCAACAAGATTGTGGAATATTATCCAATAATCTTAAAACAGAATTTGTTCTATTGAGATGGGCACAAAAAGTGTTGAGAAATAGGATGCTTAACTCGTGATGACCCCCTTTACCCCGATTCTTGACAATGCTCTTCTACCTTATCATGCTGAACTTGCTCGGTTCTTGACGGAAGAACCTCCCAAGGTGGCTGAGGATGCTACTGATGTCCAGACCATTAGTATAGTGGAAGCATGGAACCATTCAGAGTCCCTTTGCTGAAACTACAACCTTGCTGACTCGATGTAGATTGTGTATAACATGAAGAGAATGGTTAGGGAATTGTGGGAGTCCTTGGATGAGAAATACAAGATGGAAGATGTGAGGGCCAAGAAGTTCATTGTTGATCGATTCCTAGATTACAAAATGGTTGACTCAAAGAAGGTGATCAACCAATTTCAAGAGCTTCAGATGATCCTACATGAGATTCACTCATAAGATATAATGCTGTGTGAAATCTTCCAGATAACAACTATTATTGAAAAATTAACTCCCTGCTAGAAGGACTTCAAGAATTACCTGAAGTATAAGAGAAAGAAGATGAATGTTGTTAGACTTCGTATGGTGGAAGACAATAAGAGTTTAGAGAAGAAACTATTCTCTCAAGCTATTGTAAAAGCCAACGTAGTTGAGCATGGTCAAAACTCGAAACGGAAGAACTCCGAGTCTTCCAAAGTAGGACTCAAAGGAGACATCAAACACTACTAGAAAAATGTTAATAGACAACGCCCCAAAGACAACGTTTTTTAGCAAAAGCGTTGTGGTATTTCAATTTACAACGTTTTTTGTCAAAAGCGTTGTCTTTTGAAATCAAAAGACAACGTTTGTACAGAAAGCGTTGTCTATTAGGGGTCAACCACAACACTTTACAAAAGCGTTGTCGAAAACGTTGTCTTTTAGCGGATTTTTTGCCAAAGACAACGCTTTTAAAAGTATTGTCGTTTAGTGTTGTCGTTGATGGTTTATATCCAGGGTTTTTTAGCGGGCGAGTCCGCGATTTCCTTCGTACGCCTCCCTCTTCTCTCCCGCACCATTTTCGTCCCTCTCCCGCTCTCGCACCTCTAGCTCGTCTTCTCCCCCGCGCCGCATTTTCGTGCCTCTCCCGCCCCCTCTCGCACCTCTAGCTAGTAGCTACTCTTCTCCCGCCCCCCCCCCTTTCGTGCCTCTCCGCTTCTCCCGCCCCTTTCGCACCTCTAGCTCCTCTTCGCGCCGCTGTGAAGAGGCGAAGACGAAGATAGAACGGAAGCCGCATCCGGTGCTCCTCCAGGCCCGTGCTCCCGTCTAGGCAGTGCTCCTCCAGGCCCGTGCTCCTCCAGTACGTACGGTGACCTCCTCGTGCTCCTCCCGTGCTCATCCAGTTCTCTGAGTTCCAAGTACGACTTCAATCTTTTTTCTTCGATTAGGATTAGAATAAGGATTTTACATTTTCTCAAATATGAATTAAAGTATTAAGATTGAGATATTAAGCTTACAACATCTTTAAAATCCTTTAAATCAAGTTAATTATTTACAGTTACATATTTTGACAATCGATTGACGAAATAGATTGGAGTCCACATGCAGAGCAAAAAAATTTAATAATCAAATATTTATATATTAATTGATTATTATTAGATCATCAGTAGATTATTAATAAAAGAGAGGTATATGAGAAATAGATACTCATTTTGTTAAATAAGAAAAGCAGCATGTTAAATTGACCTTCTTTTTTTTTTATTGCTGATAAATTTGGAAAATATTTCTCAGCGAAAAGAAACCAGTCCAGATATTACTCCAAAATAAAATGGAAAAAAGCGCGTTTTTCGGATACCCGAGCAAAGCTCCAGCAGTTAGGGCACACCAAAGCACCCAGCGATAGATGTCGGAGCGGCGGAGAGAGAAGGAAAAGCTTCGCGACCGCGAGAGGGACCGAGATCGAGATCGAGATCGAGATCGAGATCGAGATCGGGACCGTGACCGTGACCGTGAACGCGACCGCGATCGAGATCGAGATCGCGTGCGGAACAGAGACCGGACCGGAAGCGCTCTCGATCCAGGTCCCCCTCCAGGTCGCGTTCCCGGTCGACTGAGCGCCATCGCCGCCGCAACAGTCACCACAGGCGCTCCCGGTCCCCTTCCTCCGATGCTCACCGCCGGAAACGCCGTCGGGAGGACAGCGATGGCGAACACGACCGCCATCGCTCCTCCTCCACAGTTCCCGCTAGCGGTGGATCCAAGGAACCAAAGAAGCAGGTCGGAGACGCTCCTGGGGGTGCGGAGGCTCTTGCCACTACGACTGACATGGACCCGGATGAGTTGGAGACGATGAAGATGATGGGAATCCCAATGGGGTTCGATTCCACCAAAGGGAAGCCGGTTTCAGGGAACGACGTCAGTGGGGTGAAAGCGGTGACAAAGAGACAGCCAAGGCAGTACATGAATCGGAGGGGAGGGTTCAACCGTCCCTTGCCCCAAGAACGCAACCGCTAGGACCTTATCTCGGGATGGAAGGTTAAGGTTTGTCTCGGGCTCAACCTTTCAAGTTCTCGTCTAGTTTTGTTTGCTGCGAAACTTTTTTCTTTTTTTTTTCTTTCCATCAAACTCTAATGTCTCTAGTTTATGATTATTCAGAACTTTACTTTCCTTGAGAAAATGATTACCTTAGGCTACAATAAAACGGAAGGCATAATCTTGTGGGCTCTGAAAAGGCACTCTGAAAAGGCACTCTGCTTTACTTCCGTTTCAGAGCATTAATTATAATGTTATGCACTATTTTTGCTATATGCAGCCTTAATATGTTTGTATTGGTTGACTACTATCTGCTACATTTAATTGTCTGTTTGTTCCAACTATTTTGGCTTAGCTACTTGAATTTTCTCACTTAATTGAACTCCACACAAGGCTATACGGATAGTAAAATTCAAATCAAATAAATCACTTTTATGACATTAAGTATATAATTTATTGGTTGTCTTTGAACATGTCCATGTTAGACTCAAGTTATTTGCCCACTTATTATCTACTGGAGTTATAGCTGACTGCTCTATATATCTGCATTTTATGTTATCATTTTCAGTGACTAAACACACCCATCTAGCATTGTTATCTCTTCTATATTATTATTTTTGTAATTACTAGTAGTATGGAATCATAGTATTGTACAGTTCTTGTATTTGATTATTGAAAGTTCTGAGATCCTGTTTTTACTCCCAAATTTTTTAAGTAAGATTCTTATAATAGGACACACACAAATAGTTTCAGTTGAGAGATGGACTTTGCTTACATGAATTTCTTTAACATTAAAATTTTTGATACTGCTGACCAGGAGATTCTATCACATTGAAGTAGAAGGTATAAGAACAATGCATTTGGCCATCACTGTCATTGAACCCTACACGGAGATTGTTTATGTGCTGGATTCTCTAAGTCATCGAATGCGCTATGAAGATTGGAAATATATTGTGGAAATGTGAGGCCAAACTGGGTAATTTGATTGGGCATTTCATTCACATGTTAAAACACAAATATATCATATTTTATTAATGTATGTAGGGCCTTGAGATTGTTTAATTCAAACAAGGGAAGGAAAGGTCGGAAAAAACTAGTGTGGGAAATACTACAGGTATGTGTAATTATGTTTGATATGGTCTTGATGTGTGTATTTGTCTTTTAACTGATAGTGGAGTCCAATTACCACAGGCTCCTCGGCAACCAGATGGGAAACAATGTGGTTATTATGTGATGAGATTTATGAGACAGATTATTGCAGAAATTGAAACTATTGAAAGAGATGGACTACGATCAATAGTACTTGTTCAAATCACTTCAAATAAATCATTTATCATTTTGCAAAGTCAGTGTTGATTGTTTTTCCAATTAACTTAATCTATATGTGTGTTCATAGTTTAAGGCAGCTGAGTACACTCGGGCAGAAATTGATGAGGTGCGTTCCGAGGTGGCAGACTGTATACAAGATCATATTTATGAGTAGGTATGGAATGCTGATCTCCATAATTCCATTTATTTGTAATAAATATATTTGTTTGTGATTAATTCTGCTGCTGTTGTTGTGTATGGAATGCTGATCTCCATAGTTCATTGTGTATAATTCTGCTGTTTGTGATTAATTCTGCTGCTGCTGTTTATGAGTAGGTATGGAATGCTGATCTCCATAGTTCATTGTGTATAAATCTGCTGCTGTTGTGCCCATATTTTGGATAAATTAGTATTATCTTTTGGCAGGCTGGTATTTGGCAGATGGACCTGTTCTATTTTTGCTGCTGTTACTTGGTGATGCTAATGTTGTGTCCATACTTGGTGATGCACTTGCTGTTACTTGTGCTGCTAATGTTGTGATGCACCTGTTCTATTTCTGCTGCTGTTGGAGGATATTCTGTTGCGTTGAAACCTTTGTTATGAACCTGTTGCTGTTAATTATGGAGCTTCTATGTTGGAAGTTGTAACTTGAATTTGTGTTATGAACTTGTATAATTTGTATGTTATCGACCTGCTGTATGTTATGAATTTGTGTTATGAACCTGCTGTAAGAATGATTTTTGTGTGAATATAAGTTGTATGTTTTGTACCTCTGATTGAGTAAATTTTGTAGCCAATAGTTTTGTATTTACAAAATATATTAATTCTTATTTACTGCTAAAAAAATCAAAAGACAACGCTTTTAAAAACGTTGCAAAAACCCAAGCAATTTGTAAAACAATTACAACGCTTTTTAACCGTTGCAAAATGTGTTGTCATACCTATTAAAAACAACGTTTTTAAAGCGTCGTAAAAAACGTTGTAATATTTACAACGCTTTTTCTGCGTTGCGAAGGTGTTGTCGATGTTAACAAAGACAACGCTTAAAAAGCGTTGTCGTTGAGGGACCCCTTTTACAACAGGGCCTCTTACAACGCTTTTTACCCCACAAAGACAACGCGTTTTTCGCGTTGTCTATTAACATTTTTCTAGTAGTGGCATAGATTAATTAACATGTAAAACATACCTACATTTCATTTTGATCCGAAACATAAATGTTAGACTTGTGTCTAAGCTAAAATGATCACAAGATCATCCTTTCAACATGTTGATAGAAGTTAAAAAAATAGTAAACCACTTAGTTTAATCCATATCGACATGTGCAACCTAAAAGGGTACTAACATATGATAGGAATAAGTACTTCATCATTTTTATTGATGATAATATAAATATTATATTATATTTTTCTTAAAAGTAAGGATGAAGCTATAGAGAAATTTATTCTCTATAAAAATGAGGTTGAAAACTAACTTAATAAGAAAATTAAGGTGGTGAGAAGTGATTGAGACGATGAATATGTATCACTGATTATTGAGTTGTGTTTTAAGCATGGGATCAAACACGAAACAACAATTCCTTGTACTTCTCAATAAAATGGTGGTGTTGTGCGAAAGAATCATACTCTGAAGAAGATGATGAATGCTCTTCTATTAAGTTATGGGCTATCATAGTAGCTACGGGAAGAAGCTGTATTAACAATTAATTATTGTTTAAATAAGATGCCCTTAAAATAAATAGATAAGAACCCTTATGAGTTGTAGAACAAAAGACAACTATCCTATAAATAATTGAGAATGTGGGGGTATCTTGTAAAAGTTTTGGTATCTGATTCGAAAATGATTAAGATGAGACTAAAGATTGTTGATTGCATATTTATTGGGTATGCACATAACAATAGTGTTTATTGATTCCTTGTGTATGAGTCTGAAATACCAAAGATATACAAGAACTCAATTATTAAATCGAGAAATGTCTCATTGTTCAAACATGTGTTTTCTTATAAGATCAAAAGGAAGAAAGATCCTCAAAACTAGCATTTGAACCATAAGAAGAAGAAGCAAATGAACCAATTGAGATTGAGCTTAGACGAACTACAAGAACTTAGGTGGAAAAATCTTTTAGAATAGATTTTATCACTTTCATGCTGGAAAGTGAACCATAAAGTTACTCAGAAATAATACTCACTTTTGAGGAATCTCAATGGAAAGAGATAATTACATTTGAAATTGACTCTATCTTGCAAAATCATACTTGAAAACTTATGGATTTTGTTTCGGGAAGTAAACTACTAGGTTGCAAGTGGATTTTTAAGAAGAAAATAAAATCAGATAACACAATTGATAAGTACAAAGCTAGATTGATAATTAAAGGTTATAGACATGTGAATACCTTGATTACTTTAATATGTATCCTCTAGTATTATTGTTGACTATGTAAAGTCAAAGGATAATCTAGCAGATATACTAACTAAATGGTTAAATAAAGAACTAATTGCAATCTCATCATGAGGTATATGATTGATGCCTATGGAATATATTGGTGTAAAGGAAACCTAACTTATACTGATTAGAGATTCTAAGAACTATGTTCAGAGGGACACCCTAACTATACAAACTAAGTAGATCACTATGGGATAACTACTCAATGGACTAGTGATACTTGTAAAGGATGGAGGTTAAGAATACGACTTTTAATCATCTAATTGACTAATGTAGATCACTCTTGAGAGGTCAGTGGGGTCGCTTCGAAGAGAAATGAAAGACAATTCTTAAAACTTCTGACAGAACCAAGCATGTTTATGACCATGAACGAATACACATATGAAAACTGAGTTATATTAGGGAGAGTCCTAGGTGAAACATATAAATGCTTACATAAACAATCGAATAGCTCAAGGATATCACGTATATTGGTAAGTCAGTAAGTAAACATATCTTCACAAGAGAATATTTAAAGGGTAAAACCTACCCGTCCTATAATGTACTCAACTATTGAATGCTCACACACCCTTTTCATTCATTTGGGGATTATTGGAAATGTGAATGGAAATAAGAGAGGTGGATGGAAAGGTCACCCATGTATATGGGAGTTTAGTCCCATATTGGGGAATGAGTGGCTTATTGGTTATTTATATTAAATCACAACCACTGAAGTTGTGAATATATATGGAGAGAGACTATCTCTCATGCGTGGGCCTCAGGGGTGGAATGCACTGTCAGATCTGAAACATTAATAGAAAATCTATAATCGTCTGGGTAAAATGGTTGGCATTCGCTTTTTGAGCCAAGCGAGTAAAGGCAAAACATGGTCTTTGTTCAACCATTTAATGCTAACAAGGGTTGGTGCTTCTATATAAGGAAGTCATGATCATGAGTAGAAGAGTTGGCAAAGAAGAATAGAAACTCAGAAGAATAGAAACTTCATCTATCTTTATTTCTCTTGTTTCTTTCTCTCTATGGTGCACTTCGCTTGACAACTCTTCCATGATAGCATTAAGGTACACACTTGATTCACCATGAACAACTAGTGTTTGGTTGTCTATATGGTCATTCTGTTATATTCTGGGAAATAGACGTCCAACATGACCTCAAACCACAGCCAAAGGGGGTGAATCTGTTTTAAAGAAATTGTATCTAACATAGGCCTAAACTATATCTAACATAGGCCTCAACATTTCTCTTTCCCACTCACCACTCGGTGTTGATACAGTTTATCTCTAGAATTTTGATATTTGACAATATATCTAGGTCTGGTCAATTTAACTAAGAGTTGATCCAAATATAATCTAATGTTTAGAACCGTCAATTTGGGTTGAGTCTGTCCAGTTGGCCCACTCCGTCAAATAATTTAGGTGGATTGGGTTGAAATTTTATCAACTTATTTTAATATGGATTCATGTGGGTCGACCTGCCTAGGCCTGCGACCCACGTGGGTCAACCCATACCAGGCTTGGGTTGGTCGGCGGATTGAGAAAACTTTTTTTCAAAATTTAAAATTAAAGTAGAAAACTCAATAAATTAGTGGGTCGACCTGCCTAGGCCTGCGACCCACGTGGGTCAACCCATACCAGGCTTGGGTTGGTCGGCGGATTGAGAAAACTTTTTTTCAAAATTTAAAATTAAAGTAGAAAACTCAATAAATTAGTGGACTTAACCCATTAAACAACAATCCAAACTTAAAAATTCCAACTTGATTCATTTAAATTATAATCCAAATTTAAAATTTTTAATATTTTTTGACAGACCCGTGGGTTGGCACGCCTAACCTGTAATCTATCTTTGGTTGGGTTGGATTGAAGATTTTCCAACCCACCACGTTGGTGGGCCTACTCGTCCTGCCCCACCACATGATGAGTTTCTGATGGGTTGGTCCACCCCGCCATAGATTGATCCGTTTGACAGCTATACTAATATTTGGATGTGAGTGAAGTCTAGTTAAGTCAAAGTTGACTAGATGATTAGCAAGGAAAGTTCTAATTGGAGGCTAGGCAAAGAAGTTTTGGTTAGTGGGATTGGACAAAGAAGACTTGGCAGATTGAGAGAACCAAACAGAAAGTCTAGGTCAATGGACCAGATGTCTAGTAGGTTGTTGGGTCAGTGAGGATCGAATATCGAAAGCAAAGTCCTGGGGATAGAAGATTGGATGTTGAGCAGAAAGTTCAAGAATGTCAAAAGCGATCGAATGTTTGGCATGTGGGAAGGCTACTGAGAGACTAATCCTAATTGGAGGTTAGACAAGAGTAAGTCCAAACAGATCAAGGGTGATCGGATGTTTGACAAAAGATAATCCTAGGGAGTAACCTTCAGGTAAGCTTAGTAGGTTAGACTTACAGGGTAAGACTTAAGTAAGTTTAGTAGATCAGATAGATTACAGTTATATTTATATTGCTTGCTTGTTTGTTGTATGCTTATCTTACAGGAACCACGAGCCGAAAACAAGACTAAGGAAACACGCTAGAAGCAAATAGAAGTAGACAAATCAAGTCCAGAGTCAACTCAAGTCAAATCGAGTTGAAGCAGCTTTGAGCACCCTGATTATATTCTAGGCGATCGGATAGTCCAGACACTCTGGTCTGGTCTAGGCGCCTGGACCAGGATGAGATTTGACTAGATAAAGACCAACGAAATCGGATTGGATTGAATTGGTGGGGGGCGCTCGGAAGTCAACTCAAGTCAAATTGGTTGAAGCAGTTTCAGGCGCTTGGATCTCATTCCAGGCACTCAAACGGTCCAGGTGCCCCTGGCTGTTCCAGCCGCCTGGACCAGGATGAAATTTGGCTAAATAAAGACTAACGAAATCGGATTGGATTGAATCAGTCGGGGCGCCTAGAAAAGGATCCAAGCATCCGAAAGGGTCTTTATAAGTCCTCAACAAGCAGCATTAATACAACAACAACTCATTACTACTCTCTCTGCGGTGCTCATGAATGCAACCGAAGCTTTGCTCATGCCACCAACGAAGTTCCAGGAGGGGTGTACTGCGCTTAGGACTTTCAAATCGGCTCGACTTTGAGTGTTTGTGTTTAATTTACCTTACTCTTTATGCTTTATATTTTCTTTTGTACATTGACTATAAGACGAGTTTCTTCGGCTCCTGAAAGAATTCTGGAAAGGAGACCACTAGTGGATAGACGCCTCACGTACTTAGGCCTTGGATGTACTAACCTGGGGGATTAAGAATCAAATAAATCCGTTTATCATTTTATTTTGTGTATTTAATTTTGCTGCCAGTTTTCCTTGATAGCAACATGAAATCAAATGAAGGGATGAACGAGATTCACCTCGTCTCGCATGTAACTATCCTACACTCTATAGCTCGGTCTATTCAGCACTCAATCGACTCTGTTGCTCAAACGACTTGATACTTGATCGACTTGGTAGCTCAATCGACTTGATACTCAGCCAGCTCGACACTCAGACTACATAATGACTCAGGACTCAATAGGACCACTCGTCGTCCCACTCAGGAGCACTCGATGTCCTGACTAGTACTCGGCTTCTCACTTGGGCCCAGGAAGTACTCAGGTTGCTCAAACCTAGCAAAACTCGGGACCACTTAGGAGCACTCAATGTTTGGCTAGCGATGTCCCACAAGAGCTTGTGCAACCAACCAGCCCAGTTTGGCAGCTTAAGATTATCAACTCAGACCATCTTAACATAGATAAGTTTAAATTTGAATCTAGTAGTTTTCAATTTAGTAGATTCCTTATAATTCTGGAAAATATCTTCAATAAGAGTGTGGAATATTGTCCAACAATATATGCATAAGGAAAATGAGAGATAAAATATATCATTTGTGAATTTATCTTTGAGTCCATGGTTATATATTTCCTATATGCTTGCTTAGTTAATAACAAGTGAGAGACAAGAACTCTTCATCCCTTGACCTTCCAAAGCCATTTGAATAGCAAGGCCATGTTATCATCCCCAATATAAGAATGCTCAATCGTGCCCAGGGCAGAGCTAATGTGGGCCCAACGTGGGCAGTTGCCCATACTGGGTTACAAAATAAAAAAATTATTACACATGTCTTTACCTTTGCCCAAAAGTATTTGTCGCCTTTCCCTCTTCACAGTAAGCAAACCGGCTTTGTCTCCTTTAGATCTTCCCTTTGCGCAGCAAGCTAGCAAGAAATGCCCTTCGTCTGGACCATTTCCTTCCCTCTTAGTAGTAAGCAACCCTCCATCTCCTTTCCTCTCCGCAGTAAGCTAGCATGCAATGCCCTCCGTCTATATCATCTCCTTCCCTCTCCATACACTACAAAAATTACAGGGATTAGCAACGAATCATTTCCATCGCTAATCAGTCGTTACTCTAGATTAACGACCGATTAGCGATGGGAAACAGTCCGTCGTATTTTTTTCGATCGCTGAAGTCATTTTAGCGACGGAATTATTTATTCCGTCGCTACTATTTGCGACAGTAAAATATATTCGTCGCTAATATTTAGCGACAGAAAAATATTTTCGTCGCAAATAATAGCGATGGAATAAATAATTTCGTCGCAAATATTAGCGACGGAATAAATAATTCCGTCGCTAAATCTCAATATGGACACGTGGAAGTTGGAAGGCAAATAGCGACAGAAATTTTTTATTCTGTCGCTATATAGCGACGGAATAATAAAATTCCATTATTAAATTTTAAAAAAATAAAAAAATATTCATTTATTAGTGACAGAATTATAAATTCTATCACTAATAATTTACTTTTTTTAAAATATTTTTTTATTTTTTGAAATTCCTTGTTTACATATCAATCAATCTAATATAACATAACAATAATACACTGATAAACCAACAATGGTAAAGAACAACACTAATACAACATATGAATACAACACACATGTCAAAATATCTGATATACTCCAATACAATCTTAATACAATAACATAAATACAAATATCTGGATACATTGATACTGTATCAAATGTTAAAATACAATAACATATCAGAATTATATCTAAACGAGCCCAGCCAAAATAGAAGATCCTACAAAAAGACAATAAGATAGGTTAGTAATAACTTAATTATAACAAGGTATTTGAAAAATGCATGATTACAAGTAATAACTTTAAAAAAAATAAAAGTAATAGAAATGTTAACATAACTTGCAGGCAGCTACTGATCAGGAGCATTGGGGTTCTGAGTGTCCGCATCAGGGTCCGCACCTCGCATCGCATGATAAGTAGGCATGGGTGGCGTCGGGCCCATGACCTCCATGAAGGCCGCCATCTGCCTTTGGAGCTGATCGTAACTATGTTGTTGCGCCTCAGCTGCGGCGAGTTGCTGCGCCTCTAATGCGGAGAGCCGATCCTTTAATTTTTGATTTTCTTTTTGTAGGGCTTCTATCGCAGAAGATAATCCGCTGGGACGACCCCTGCTCTAGAGGCCATCACACGATCATATACGACTCTTGCTTGGGACCCTAGACCGTAGAGGGTGGAGCTCTTCTTCCTCCCACCGACCACATCATAGTAGATCTCATTCAACTGGTCGGTTGAGAGCTCCTGTCTCTCTCCTCCCTCAACTGCAGGCGCAGACGCCTATGCAACTCTAGCAGACATTTCAGCCTGTTTAAAATTAAATTAATATAAAATTTAAAATTAGAAAAAATAATTACATGGCGGTAATGTGAAATAAATAAAAAAATTATTTTCTTACGTCTAATGTCTGCGAACGATGATCGATAAATGTGTCATCCTTGGACTTATGTGTTTTCGTAAAAATCTCCCAACAAGTAGGAGGACGCTGTAACTCGTGCTCCTGAAAAATTAAAAATACAATTAAATAAAAATCAAATCATTACTAATTAATTAAAAATATATTAATTGTAAACTTACTAAGTCCAAGGTATGCTCCACAATGGAGTGGGATCCAGCTGTATGTTTTGTGGATCCGGTACTAGGGCCAGCCAGCTCGGTGTTTCTGTTGGATCAAGCTGTCGCTGCATTTGTCTGCCATCTTTCTGCTTGCCATATGGCTTCCCTCCATCTCCTTCCTCTCTACAACAAGCCCGCAAGCAACACCCTCCGTCTCCTTCCCTCTCTGAAGCAAGCAATGCCCTAGAATGTTTTCCTGTTCAGTAAAAAGATGCAAGGCAGCGACACAACCGCTTTCGCTGCCCGACGAGGTAGCAACATGGCAACCTCCTGAATGATCGTTGCCTCACCAAGTAGCAACACGGTCGCTGCCCCACCAAGCACGAGCGATCGTGCTTTCCTCTGACATATATATTGGCATAAATCTTTTTTTTGTTCCTTTTTGTACATTGATATGCTACTATTAAATTGTGTTTGCTGCTAAACTAAAAAAATTAGCATTCTAAAACTTACAACTATGCTTGTGATGCAATTTTTTCTCCATCAAATTCAACTACTTACACCTCTATTATACAATTAAGCAATAAACATGAGTTTTTGCTCTAGTATTAGATGACTTTATGATTTTCAGTGTTTAAGTTTGGATTATTAGTTCATTTATTTATTTATCTATTTATATAAGGAAATCACTATATCTATAATGTATAGATTTTTAAAAAGGAAAGATCCAGAATAGAAGAATAAAATATTGGAGATATTAGAGTTGGAGAATTTGATTTTCACAACTACCGACATATCCTACATTAAGGACTCCAATTTATGCTTATAATGCTAACATTATGGATCAAGTTCGAAGGACATATTTATAAAAAGTGGTGAGATTTTAAATGGTCAGGGATTTAATCAAGAAATTACCCTTCAACATGCTAAGGATACCCGTTGTAAGTCACATTATAATTCTTTGATCAGCTTGATTTCTATATTCTCTGTTGTTAGTGATGTGCTTGAAATGATTTCAGATGATTATTCCAGTTTCCTAATAAAAAACTGAGGTATTTAATTTATTGGAGTTAATACTTTCATTTGATTTTCCATTTAATCTACGCTTGATAAAATATGTCTTAGGAATTTTGAATAAATTATCGACGACATTACAAAAGAAAGATCAGGATATTGTGAATGCAATAAATTTGATACAAGTAAAATACCAACTCCAAAGTATGAGAGATGATGGTTCATATTTATTTTTAGAAAATGTTCACTGTTTTTGTCAATAACATTACATTAATGTTCCCAAAATGATTGATATGTTCATATGTTGGGCACCACGTGGTCGTCTCCATTGTAATCCACCAGAAGTGATAATTTGCATTACTATGATGTTAATTTATTCTATGATATTATTGATATGTAACTTCAAAAGTTAAATGATTATTTTTTGGAGTCAGGTATGAAGTTACTTCTTTGTATAGCTTGTTTGTGTCCACAAATCCATTTTTGACTTTTGATAAAAAAAAATGATGTAACTAGCTGAGTTTTATCCATAAGATTTCTCAAGATTTGATTTCCTCGTACTTAATGATTAATTTGAAACTTTTATATGTGATATGCATTTTGATAAAGTATTTCAAAGATTGAAAGACTTTGATGATATTTCAGAGAAGTTAATTATATTAAAGAAAAATATAATATACATGTTGATTTATAAGTTTTTGATATTGATATTAATTTTATAGATAGAGTGTTTTCTATCATGAAAATTGTGAATGACAAGTTGTGTAATAAAATGAGTGATGATTGAATGAATGATAGTGTTATTATACATGTAAAGAAAGATATAACGAGCATTGTTGATAATGAAGCCATTATATAAATGTTTCAAAATATAAATACTTAAAAAGAATAATTATAAAATAATTATTTTATGATGCTTTATAAACATAAGATCTTATATATTTTTTATTTTATTAATTATAAATATCCTAGTTCCGTCCTTTATCGTGCTAAATGGTTAGGCTCTAGGCGAGTAAAATAATATCCTAATATATTTTTTATCCTAAAAGTATACTTGTTTTGACATTAATGCATCATAGCATTTACGACATAATCTACTGAAATATGTAACAATACATATTAAAATAAACTAACTCAACTAAATTAAAATTATTATACAACAGTGTTATATAAAAAATATTTTTTTTATAAATTTGATTAAAATTATTTTAATTTAATTAAAATCATTTTAAAACTAACATAATCTTAGTGCTATAATTTTTTGAAATATTAAGTTAAAATAATTTGGATAAAATTTAAATAATTTTAATCAAATTGATATATAATATTTTAATATAAAAATTATTTTTAAGAGTAAAATAATTTTAACAATAATTACCATCTATAATAATATTAAAATAAACATACTTTAGAGATAAAAATATATTAAATTATATTTTAATAAAATAAAGCTTCTTATCACAATAATTTCTGTCACAAATTTGTCACAACAAATCTGCACCATTGGATTTTAAAGTTAAGATTAAATCCAGACCGTAAATTGAATGAGTGATTGTGATGACTTAGATTTAATCTTCTATTTTAAAATCTAACGGTCCAGATTTGTTGTGACAAATTTGTGACAGAAATTTGTTGTGACAAGAATCCCAACTGATTTTAATAATTTTTAAGAAAGGAATGTCTATTTTAAGAAAAGGCCTTTGATTTTTGCTGAATTGTATATCGGTTTCCTATATTTTCCACACGTTCATAATCAATATAAGAGTCAATTGAAAGGTTTAGGCTGTCATAATTATTAATCACACATGTTTATCCGGCAAAATGCGAACCGCTCTGGCTCGGAGACACCGATTCATTTATGACTGAGTATTTGATTAAAATCGAATTGAATTGAATCAAATCGATTTTTTTAAATTAACCAAATTAATTAAATTTTTAAATAAAAATTAAATAAATTGAATCGATAAAATATTGATTAATTTAATTTTTAATTAAATTAATTAAAATAATCAAAATTTTTAAATATTATAAAAAATTTATCAATTAACTAAAAATTTATAAATTTATTTATTTAAAAATTTAAAAATTATTTTTTAATTTTAATTAATTCAATTTAATCGAATAAAAATTTTTTAAAATTAAATCAAATTAATTAATATTTTATAAAAAATAATTAAAATTATAAAATAATCTAATCGAATTTATCGATTCGATTTAATCGAATTTTTACTCGCCTTAAACTCACCCCTATAATTTGACCTCGCATCTGGCCGGTTTAGTCATTGTCGCCTCAAAAAATATCCAAACCCTAGCGAAGCTTTGGTTCGATTCCTCCTCGCGCCGTCGCTTGCGTTAGGGTTTTTTTCTTTTCTTCCTTCTCGTCGCCTCCAAGGTACGTCTCACACCTCCGATCGATTTCTTGTCTTCACTTTGTGCTTATTCCGGTCCGTTGGCGTCTGCGTTATCCTTCTTGTTCCTACTACGGTACGAGATTTCCTTTTTACATCTAGGAAAGATCCAACATCCTCTCATCCGAATCATTAAACTGGTTCGCCTAAATCCTGAGGCAGTTAATCTCTCGTTCTTCCTCCTTTGACGTTGCTTAGAATTAAGGCCACTTATTTCTCCTTGCGAGTACACCTCAGATATTTGATTGGCTTCATTTTTTTCTTTTAGGATTGTTGATGCCTCCTTTGAAGCTTCTTTTGTCTTGTTTAGGGTAATATTAGGGGTTTTTCCCTTATAGCGTGTCTTCAAGTAGTTACCTTTATTTGTCGAGGCTACACAATTTTACTGCTTAGTGCACTCTTCTATCTTTCCAATCCTAATAAGCTAGATTTTCCTCGTTAGATGGTGAATATAACCTCTTTAAAGCTGGATAGGGCTGTCCATCTAAGTTAGTCAGCAAGCTGTTTTCTTTAAAATTCATATTCATATTTGGTTCTGACTGCCAATCTAAACCCCTCACATATCAGTCCTTAGTATACCAGCTTGATACCTAAACATGTGATCTCTCTCTGTTTGATACACACACACACACAATATAATATACACGCTGTGTCTGTGGTGTGCGTAATACATAATTTACATGTGTATATCTATGTTTATGTATATCTTGGATATGTGTGTGTGTGTGTACACATTGTGAGTGTAAATAGATTAAACTTTCTTGAATTGGGAAAGAAATTATAAACTAAAGGTTTTAAATTAAGTGCTAAGATTGAATGTAAGAAATATTGTCTTAGTAATGAAAAAAAGAGTATTAGATATCTTGGATCTATAATTTACTAAAGTGAGACACTTGTGGGATTTTGGTTGCCTGGCAGGCTAAAAATGAAAAACATTATGATTGTGGTGCAGCCAATCACGCTTTATGGGTTATTGTGTGGAACTAACAAACACATAAAAATTAGTGTAACATAGATGAGAATTCTAAGATGAAAGGTGAGGTTACTGGGAATGAAAAAATATAATATTGGCTTCATGTGGCAACTATAAGAAAAAGGGCATAGAAATTGATATAAGATAGATGAGAATGCTAAGATGAATGAGTGAGGTTAGTTGAAAAAAAATGTAATATTAGTTTTCCACTTCCAGTGCAATTAAGAAAAGCTATAATAGTTGATAAAATTAGAAAAATTTAGGCTAACATTGTATAAACATGTTCAAAGAAAACCATTATGTAGATTTTATAATTAGACAAGTTAGAGTCACTAAACTACAAAGTGTGAGTGACTGAGACGTACCAAAAAATCCTTAATGTAACTAAAAGGGTCTTGAAATATCTACACAGTAGTAGTAATATTGTTTTACATAAGGTTAATGGCTAGGTAACATCCATCTAGCTGGTCCTAAATATCACCGTTGTAGTTTAAGATAATGCAAATTTTTTGGGGTCTTTATTTGCAACTTTTTATTCCAATTATGGCTTTAAATGCTCGCTAAACTTGTTTCTTTGTACAGATATGGTTGAAATTGGAAAGCGCCAGCAGAGGGATAATGACTATGAAGGAAAACAACAGAAGAAAAGACTGGGTTATAAGGATAATACTAGTGATGGTGAATTGGTTGTATATCGTATCCTTTGCCCAGTTGGTGTTATTGGTGGAGTGATTGGCAAGGGTGGTAAAGTTATAAACTCCATAAGGAAGGAGACACATGCTAAAATCCAAATTGTTGATCCTTTTCCTGGGGCAGATAAGAGGGTTATTACTATTTATTGCTATGTTAAGGAGAAGAATCATATTGATATTGATGAAGATATTCTGGAACCCCTCTGTCCTGCTCAAGATGCATTACTGAAGGTCCATGAGGCTATAGTAAATGCTCTGGATAACTCTAATGACACTGAAAGGCTATCCAAAAATGAGTGTCATATGCTTGTGCCGGCAAGTCAATCTGCAAATATCATTGGTAAGTCTGGGACTACCATTAAGAAGCTGAGATCCAAGACTGCAGCAAACATCCAAATCACTTCAAAGGATCCCTCTAATGCTGCACATTCCTGTGCAATGAGTTATGATAACTTTCTTCAGGTAATAAAACATATTCAGATCTGTGTAATGAGTAGGATCATAAAATGTTGTTAACTTATCTCTCTGTATCTTATAGGATTTTGTTTTTTGAGGTTTGATTAACTGATACACTTATATTTTTTGAAAGAATATTCTATGTAATGAACACAAAATATGAAGCAAGTTCACCTCCAAGTTGCCATCGACTCTTTCTTACGGTTACTGATTGGGTAACATATATATATATATATATATATAATATTTCAATTTTTATAAACTCAATGGAGATGATAGCTGGCTATTGGTCTGTCAACTTAATAAAGTAACCCATAAATGTTTATTGCAGTCATTCTGTTAGCATATGATCTTCCTCTAGAAATGGAAATTGCATTCTCTTTAGTAGTAATCTTTGTAATTCATTGATATCATTGTAAATCCCCATCTTGTTAGACAATTAACATGAATCTATTTTTGCAGTGCCAAGGTGTTTTTTGAAAAATGTTGTCACCCAACAGTATACAACCAATCTTGCTCTCTGAATTGCAATTGAGTTTTAGTCCTATTTCTAAACTTTTTTCCAAGTAATCTCATCCTTTGATTTAGGCAATCCGTGGAAACTGTAAGATATTTGAATTCAAAATCATTCCCATTGTCCATACTGAACTATCTTCAAGTTTGAGGAGCCTAAAACTGTAATTGTTAACACGTAAAGACTGTGAATCAGTTTCAAATTTTTGTAACTCATTGGTTCTTTCTTTGAGACACATCTCTTTAGATGGTGAATATGAACTTTGTTTCTGCAATCCCACCCTGATTTTCGGAAAAAGGATTATGCTTTCCCAATATATGACCATCTTAACCCTTCCTTTGTTCAGAAGTCAACCTATCTTGTTCTCTTTGTTATTTGCTTAAAATGTTGTGTTACCTTGGATGATCCACCTTTTTAATGTCAAATTCTTTTGGAAGGATATTATGCACTTCTGAATCTGTGTTACTCATCTTGCCAAGAAATCTTAATACAAACCTTTTTTGTTTAAACTTCAATTCCTGTTGAAGACTGTCAGACACCTGAATTAATTCCTTTGATTATGCACATAATATACTATTTTGAAAGATTCATTGGGAACCTAAAGTTATGATAATTCAACCATTACACAAAATTTTTTCCTTTATCTGCCTGCTGCCTTTTTGATTTCAGCAACTGTTTTCATTCTGGAATGTCCTCATCATATGCAATTATGTCACCTTAAAAGGTTGTCTAGGCTTTTAGCCTGACCCACCAATATGTTCACGAACAATTCTCTCATATCATGTTATAGTTTGATATCAGCTTGATTAAAGCACACGTAGCACAAGGATGCTACCTCAAATCTCATCTTTCTATCTGTACTTCTGCACAGATTACTGGTGATGCTGAAGCAGTTGAAACTGCATTAACTGCTATTTCTGCTATCATGTACAAATTCTCACCCAAAGAAGAAATTTCTCTCGATACCTCAATTCCTGATCTTCCACCCATTATAATTCCTTCAGATGTTCCTATAATTCCAGCTGGCAGCCTCTATTCCCATACAGACTCTCTTTTGTCTCCTGGATCAGTGCCACCGGTCATACCTGCATCTCGCTTCTCATCTGAAATTTCTGGTTTCACTGATACAACGAATGTATGGCCATTCTTACCATCAACTGTTCCTATTGTTCCTGGATATGGTGGTCCAACTCATTCAGAGGACCTGGTCTTCCAAGTTCTATGTCCATCAGATAAGATTGGACGTGTAATCGGCAAGGGAGGGAGTACCATAAAGAGTATAAGGCAATCCAGTGGTGCAATTATAAGTGTTGATGATAAAAAGGATGATACTGATGAGTGTATTATCACAGTCACCTCTACTGAGGTTTGAAATGTTTTCTTCACTCCTTGTTTTCATGCTTCCTTGTTACACAATTTTCTAACATATTTTGAGATTTTGACTCACTGTGCAGTCAACCAATGATGTGAAATCTTCTGCAATCGAAGCTGTTTTGCTGCTTCAAGAAAAGATTAATGATCAAGATGACAACAATGCTAATATCCGCCTTCTTGTTCCTTCAAAATCCATTGGATGCTTGATAGGCAAGAGTGGTTCCATTATAAATGATATGCGAAAGTCGACTAAGGCAATTATTTACATATCTAAGGGGAAAAAACCCAAAAACGCTTCTTCTGACAGTGAGCTTGTGGAGGTTTGCTTGTTTCTGGACTCCCAGGTTTATTATTTTTGGCTTCACCTTTCATATCTTGGTCCTTTATGATGGCAGGTGTCTGGGGAGGTAGGGAGGTTGCGTGATGCACTTCGGCAAGTTGTATTTAGGCTCAGAGAAGATGCTTTGAAAGATAAGGAGAGTAATCAGAATGTTCGCAAGGATACCAATCAGAGTGTTCCTCTTCATTCTAGCAGTTTGTCGGTACCTCAAGTGTTACCTGAAAATCCACCACGTGCACCGTTGAGCTATGACCATAGAGTAGAAACTGAGAGGGGACTGGGAGGATTCTCTGGCAGTAGTTTATATGGTTACAACACAATGCCGGTATGCCTCCTATACTCTGATTATCCTTTTATTATGATTGAGGTTGTGATATAATAGTTTTTCTTGCCCTTCATTATGAAAATAATTTCATTATGTTTCTATCTTTGCACTCATGTTAATGCGTGCATGTTCACCAACTTATGTTCTGATAACATTTTGTGCTCTCTATCAAGGCTAGAGATAGTTTTGGATCACTGTCTTCGTATTCATCGAAGTCTTATGGTGGAGGGTATGAAATTTTATATCAATTTGTCCTATCTTAAATTTTACTAGTCTAATATGTACCATCAATAAAAGTAATTATTCTCTGACCTTTTCTCTGGTTGCAGATTACCTGCATATTTTGATATAGTGATTCCTCCAGGAGCCTTGTCAAAAGTAATGGGAAAAGGAGGCACAAACCTTGATAATATCAGAAAGGTGAGTTTTTACTAATCGTCATATTTTAACTCTGTTATTTGGTTTTATAGTAGTGAGGAACGTGTAAAGCTTTTGATTGTTTTGTGGTTCTTGATTTCTAAGCTTTCTCTTGCATGTTTTGTTGTCCAAGTGATTTAGTTTTAATATAACTCCAGATTCTTCAGATTTTTCTTATAATTTCCCTAAACATTTATTGGTTGACTAATTCCCATTCTCATGTTATATAAAATCTATACTAGGAAGATACGTTTGACATGCTACATTAAGGGATTTAGGAACTTTTTTTATTTTGGAATTTTTTGGTAAGTTAGAGGAAGATCAAGGTAGTTCTTTCAGTAGATATTCCTATCTGTTCATTTCATTTCAAAGCTAAAGTTGAACTGAACCAGCTGAAGCTTTTCGTTTGATTTAGTTTTCATACAAAAGAATTGGTTTGATTTGAAAATTTTCTAAATAAGTTTTGGTTTCAAATAGAATTGGCCCGAATTTGATATAACTAAAAATTTGTTTCTTAATTACTTGTATGTATTGGTTATGTATTAAAATATTAGTAATTTGCAGGTTAAAGTAGCAAATAGTTATTTGGTTTACACCGAACCAAACTCTACAACAAAAAAAAAGATGTTTGGTTTAATTATGAGTGTAGTTTTATTTGGTGGATAGACACTCTTATTCATTCTTCATTGTTTTAGCAAGAAAGACAGTTAACTTAAGGACAATTGTTCTTATTAATATGAAATAATATAGTGTTCAATTGGAAATCCTTCTGTTTCAAAAGTGAATCTAATTAAAAAATAAAAACAACCTTAAATATATATGCACATGATGGCTTGTTAAGTATACAATCGTTCTCATTTTAAACTAGATATCATAGAAGACACCACCTTTCCTAGTACCATTTGTTAGGACTGCGAGGGATAGTGATTGAATCACTAGAGGGGGATATAACATTTGATTAAGACTTATGCTTGTGCTATTAGCTCAGCATGGTTAATCAAACAATTAATGCAACGGAAATTAATAAAGACAAGAAAAGAAATGCTAACACTTCAATATAATGTGGTTCGAAATCCTTTTTCCTATTCCACAGTGTATGACTCTTCAGCGAGTCACTCTTTCTCCTTTATGGACTTCTTTAGGAGGTAGAGAAGCTTCTTACAATTTTCTTTAGGCTAAGATTATTACAAAGAGAACTCAAAATAATAAAGAGCAATAAGAGTAATAAGCTTAAATGCTAGCATTCAAATGACTTTCGTGGTTCTCCTTTTATATAACCTTTAAACATTTTTAGTTTCACTTTTTGCTTGATTAATTTGCTCCTGATCATTCGACTTGATCAACCATCAGATCGCTACAAGTAACCACATAGGATTGGTTCCTTCATCAATTGACTGCCTTTCTATAGCCCTTAGGCCATTTGACCATTATTGCTCAGCTTCAATTGACTTGATCGATCATCAGATTGCTACAAGTTTCCTCATAGGATTGGTTTCCTTCATCAATTGACTGCCTTTTTGTAGCCCTAAGGTCATTTGACCATTATCTTTCAGCTTGTCCAATTAATGGCCATCTCTAATTAAATTGAGTCAACAATTCAGTCAACTATTCGATCGACTTAGCCACAAATAGAAATATTGTTTGTGTCTAATCAACTTGAGTCGATTGCCTAGTTGATTCAATCATTTAGTTGACTGTCTCGTTTACTAAATCCTACCATCTAGTCGACTTGATCATCGACTATGATTATTTTAATGGTTGAGTCTTTATCTAAGTTGAACTATCCTTTTTCAGGTAGGGGTGAGTAATTGGTTAATAACTGAATTGATCAAATTTATTAAATCAAAATTGAATTTTTTTTGACAAACCGAACCAATTGAATTTTGCTATGAAAATCGAACAAACCAAACTAATAAAAAATTAATTAATTCTGTTGGTTATCAAATTAACCTATTTTTTAGATTTTTTTAAAAACTCCGGTCCAACAGCATCAGTCGACTATCAATTGATTGATGCTCTTTGGTTTAATCGGTTTAACCAATTTTTGAATTTTAAAGCCGAGTCCGAATTGAATAAACTGAAATAATCAAGATTTAAAACAATTGAATTTTCAAATTAATCGAACTGAACTTTCAAATTTGATCAGTTTGGTCAGTTAATTCGGTTCATCGATCTTTTGTTCATCTCTACTTCTAGGCTACAACTCTTTCAACACACTTAAGAGAGTTTGCCTTGCAACTCCTCTTTGCCTATGAGGCCCTCTCCCATGCTATTGGCTCGCTCCATGTGGTATCCGTCACTCTTCACCTATGTAGTTTCCCTTTGGCTGAGCTACACCTTGATGCTCCTTGTCTTGTGGTTCGTTGGATATCTCATAACATCCCTCTCCGATCCTGAATGGATCTCGTGCCATTGACCCAATTTTCAACTTTGGCCATGCTAAGTCTTCATGTGTATTTCAACTATGTCCTTCATACACATCAAATACAAAAACAATTTTAACTTAAATCTTATGCCCAAACATCAAAACTTATAATTGAGTCCGATCACTTAGGGCATGGTTGCACCAACATGATATGCCAAAACTAGAGATTTCTTTGAAGAAATATGCTATCAAAGAGGAGAATTACAAAAAGGGATCGAGAAGATTGTTTGCCAGGAGAATCTTTAACAATGTGGGGGTCCACTGAGTAATCTACAGTGGAGAAATCAGCAGTGTAACGTAAGACTCAGAAATAGAGAGAACCTGGCTGAGAAGGTTATATAGTGTTTGTAACTTCTGCAAGCGGTAGGAACACTGTGGGAGATGATTTTGTTGCATAGAGAATCAGTTGCAGCAGGAGCAGGTTAGGGAGACTGCTCATTCTTGCTGCCTGTCGAAGAGGGGTGCAGTAGCTAGGAGAAATCACTTGCGATAGGAGCTCACAAGGAGGAGGGACAGTGTTTGAGGGCATGAGAGAAGCTTTGCTGAATCATGAGAGTGAAAAAAAGATGCTAGATCTGCGTCACCAATGCCTGTGGAAGAATCATCGAATCATGGGAGTTGTCCAGGCAAAGATGGGAGTGGTGTGTCGAAGGATGTCACACTAAGCTTTGAGTGTTTGAATTGAGATAGCACAGGGCAGGGGTGAGCAACATCTCGGTATAATCAATCGAATTAGGAAGTTCCGTTTGGTTAATTCAGAACTTTGATTTTTTTTTTGAAATCTCGATTATTTCAATTTATTTGGTTCAGTCTTGGTTTTAAAATTTCGAATTTGGTTAGATCTATTAAACCGAACCAGTATTAGTCGACTGTTGTGTTGTGATTAGTCGACTGCTATACCTAAATTGGACAACGATTGCGTAACTCGATTGATAAATCGGACTAACTCGAGTGTCCAATCACAGTTGATTCATGATGCATCATCAGTCTATTGCTAATAAAAATTCGGTTAATTTTTATATTGATTTGGTTTGTTTGGTTTTAGTAGTAAAGTTCGGTCAGTTCAGTTTGTCTAAAAAAAATTTGGTTTTGGTTTGTTCGATTTTTAACCGAATGCTTACTCTTATCATGGAGATTTTGCTCAATAGCCAAGATGTGGGTCATTCAGAATGATTTATGACTTTTGATACCAGGTTATTTTTAATGTGTGAATTATTTGGATTTTCTCCCAAGGTTCCCTCTACCTAAATTCAAGTATTGTTTTATTAACCTTTTGCATATACATCCCTGTCTATTGATATATTTATAAATAGGGCCTTTATCAATAAAAAAATAATAAAAAGAGATACATGAGGTAGGACTAGCTATTTTTTAATATTTAGTTGATCTATAAGATGCAGTAATAAAGTTTTGCATTGATATTAATGTAGGGAAGAGATTCATCTATCCAATCTGAACGATAGTTTGGATGAATATTGCTTAATGATGACAATTGGCCCAAGTTGTTACATTGTATTCCTTTTTGGTTAATTTTGCATGCGCTTTGTTGTAAAATTTGAAGAAAAGTGTGTTTTTGTCAATTTAAATTCATTGCATGTTTGGTTTGCGTGAATAACAATTGCATCTCTGACAGATTGAGGGAAAAGTTTGTTTCTTTCTCTCTTCTTTTTATGGTTTTAAAATGATCCTGAATACTTATTTGGACCTTTGACAATATAAAATTATGATATAATTGCTATTTCCAGTTAATCCTCGAGTCCCATTCTCAGCTATTCATTGTATCATTCCTTGGTGTACTTACTCTGATATGTTAGTATTTTTACTCGATGAATCTGACTAAAAAACTATATATTTCTACTTTATTTTTACTCTTCCATTCCCTATCAATAACTTTTAGTTATCATCAATTCTATTCGGTGACTCTAACTGTCGAGGTGAGGTTTGAGCCTGGTTCTTTTTTTTTTCTTTTCAGTTTTGATTTTTGATTTCGCGGTTCACCTATCAATTGCTCACTTTATGATGATTACTAATTTTCTGTTTCATATTACAGATATCAGGGGCTCATGTGGAAGTTGTGGACTCGAAAACATCCCCCTTTGAACGAGTTGCCCGTATTTCTGGTACCGCCGAGCAGAAGCGTACAGCAGAGAACCTAATTCAGGCCTTCATCATGTCTACTTAAGATTATAGTCGAGCACCAGAGTAGGTGACGTAAGTTGTTTTATGGTGAACTGGAACTTTTCCATAGTCCTCTTAGGTTCATTTTGGGGAACAATGGGCGACTACTCTCACTGTGTGGTGTACCAAATTGATCAGTGACCATCTGGACCTTCAGTACTCTCTCAATACTCTTATCATAGAATTTCTCTGTTCAACTTCCTCCTTTTGATTGTATCTTGTGGATTTTAACTGCATCGTTGACATATGCTCCTGTCTGAAAAGTCTTTGCTGACTGTTCTTAATAGTTTTTAATCTGATAAACTCGTGCTTCTCCTTTGTCACGGAGCTTTATCCGTTAACAGGAAGACCATGTTTGATGTGTTATTCATTGCTCATCTGTGAAACTTAAAAAATGGGGGGCTTCTCTTTTCAACTCTTGGGGGTTAGGTAACATATAATTTGCTCTTAATGGATCTTCAGTTATCACCAAGACTTCAGTCTCTAGTTTCCTTGTTTGCCCTTCTGTTTCCTTTGATAATCTCCATTCATTTCATGTGCGCATATTCATCCCTACCTTTCTATATTTCTTAAGCAAAACCCCCAATTTTTTTGTTGGATTGAAACATATAATTTGCTCTTAATGGATCTTCAGTTATCACCAAGACTTCAGTCTCTAGTTTCCTTGTTTGCCCTTCACTTTCCTTTGATGATCTACATTCATTTCATGTGGGCATATCCACCCCCACCTTTCTATATTTCTTAAGCAAAACCCCCAACTTTTTGTTGGATTGAAATCATGATGATCAACACTCCTTCCTTCACTCTTGCGTTTTTTACTTTGTTTGTTTGGAAACCTGACTGTTATGGTGGAGTTTGAACCTGCTGAAACTTGTTACCAATTGTCAAATGATGTCTGGACTGCAGCAAATATTGATCGAATGGCAGGCAAGCTTCAGGCGATCTAACTGAAAGCATTTTGTTTTGTTCTTTTTTTTTTTTAAATTTTTTTGACATGGTAGATCACCATCATGTTTAATAATTTCATGATACTGGTCGTTCTAATTGAGTTGAAATGTCTACAAAGAGCTTTGTTGGATTATGTTCCTGCCAAGTCTTGCATTCTTTTTGGCTAATGGTTGAGGCCTTCACTGCCCCACGACCTGTCAACAGTTGGTGGCTTTTTTTCCACTCTCCCGTGCAAGTACTGAGATCAAGGATGCCACTGGAAACTTGACTGTGTTGAAATTAAGGCAACATGTACTGCGAAGCTATTAAATAGGCTACTCTTCCATGGGGATTTATCTTAGTCAAGGAGGGAAAAGAAGGAAATAAAGGAGTGAAACTAGAATTTCAAAACTGAGATCATCGTTGCGTGTTGAGATTAAACCGTTTGCTTTTTTCTAATCCTTCTCTCGCTATTAATAATGCAACCTTTCCCTTTGGATATACATGGTGCACAATATAAGCATTGCTTAACGAGATAATTACAATCAGAAAATAGATTAATATTGAAATTGAGGGTTGGTTTGTTTTGTATATATATATATATAAAAAAAAAAAAAAAAAAGAGAAGAAGACATGGACCAAGGGCAAAAGCTAGCCTTTTTTTTTGGAAGAAAAGTCCACATTTGCCATTCTAAAAGATTGAACTATAATTTTACTTTGCTCGTTGATCCAAAATTTTATTTTCATCTATTTGTTCAAGTGAATCATTCACTGACAATGCGTTTAGTTCATCAAATAGATAATATATATTTATGCCTATGATTAAGGTTAATCAATTTTTTGGATGCACAGGAGTCAAGCTTTTTCATACATCATTCTTCACTCCTTCATTCACGGAGTTCGACTCCATCAGATATTGTTCGAGTTATCTCGATGTTTCTTATCCTATGATCCCTTGATGTGTCTTATGCAATCTTCTCCCATCTCTTATGGATCTCAAGCCATCTATTGCAAATCCAGTCATGCTAAGTCATCACTTTAGAGAGTCGTGTGGTCCTTGGGATATCATATATCATCATTCTCTAGTCTCTTCGCTCTTTAAGCCACTGAGTGTGTTTTCTTAGCTGTGTTAAACCATGAGCGCTCAGTTCCCGGCTATATGTGTGCTATGTGTGTTCCAGTAAGTCTCTACACACAAAAACACACCAAATCAGTAAGTTTCTACACATTCAAATACACACCAAATCACATGGCAATGTTTAATTTAAATTTTTTGCCTAAACATTAAAATCTAAGATCATATTAGACCATTTAAGGCATGATTGCATCCACACCAATTTGACTCCCATGGTCTAGTCTACTAAACTTGCTGTCAGTTGACTGGTTTTTGAAGTATTGCTCACTTGAAAACCTTAATCATGCCAATTTGTTTAGATTCACTAGAAATTATTCTCTTAAAATTTTTAAATTTTGTAGAAAACTTTGTTTTCCATATCCACTTGGGAAAAATAGATTTTTTTTCTAAAATTTCTTCCAATTTCCAAGTTATCATTTCCCCAAAACTAGCTAAATGATTCAATGAATCTTGATTATAAAGTCTTAGTTTTGGTTTCAACCCATGGTATCTACAAGTTCAATTTGAAATGCACCCGTCGCATGAATTTATTTAGCACCCCATACAATACAAATTCAATTTCATGCTTCTTGAAATATCCCAAATTCAATTTCATGCTTCTTGAAATATTCCAAATTCAATTTCATGCTTCTTGAAATAACCCAAGCATCCTTTCCTTAGGATATAGAGACCATAGGCCCCAAATTGGCTCATGGTGCTTTCCCTAGGACCACTATCCTTAGCTACCTTCCTAGGTCCAAATGCCATCTTGGCATTACGCAACCAAGATAAATATCTCATATCATAATCAAATGTCACCCTAACATATGATGGTACCTCAACTTTAGATGATGAAGATCGATATTCTAAATTGACCTATCATGCTTGGGCCTTTGCCTTCCAAGCACCATGTTTAAGCCATTAAATCTATGTGCGAACCTTTCAAGATTTTCTTCATGTCCTCCTCAAGCTTTTCCCTTAAAGCTTGACTCGTCAATTCTAACTTCCTAAGTCTAGAATTATCTTGTCCCCCCTTGGACCTTCCTTTTCCTAGGCATGTGATTGCCTTTCTTAGGTTGCTTCACTAGGTTCCTATTTTCTTTCTTTCTTTTTGATAGCCTAGGTATCTACATCTTATGGCCCGACTAGTTCTGGGATGGCCGATCTTCTCCCTTAGTTCACCCATAGGGTAAATCCGGAAGCGCAAGCGCCTGGTGGCCTAGTAGCTCACATGCCGTAATTTTTGAACATGATGGTGAATTTTGAACCCTAATTGTGTGGGTGATCTACTGAGGCCTTACCGTTGTGTCGTGTCTGAGGGCACCCCATTTTCTTTCCTCTTCTTAGGTAAAGTAGTCTACTATGAAAATTCTTCCTAGAGTTATCATGCATATTAATCCTAATCCTATCAAAAATTTTTATAGGTGCATAAACATATAACTTATCCTTATGTGTGGAAGAAATAATATTTGAATTGAAATTCAAATTAGGAGAGTATATCTTCTCCTTTACCTTTGGAACACCCCCCTTGACATGAACGCCCATTCTTCCCCTCCCTTATTTATTCCTTCTTCTTCACTACCTCTTTGTTTGGGCACTTTGTGTGGTAGCAACCTCTCGTTCAACAAGTGAAGCATGCAATGTGATTTTTCTTCTTCACCTTCTTCCTACAACTTGGGTTCTTTACCTCCTTTACCTTACTTTCCTCCATCTTGGCAAGTGGGCATCTACTCTTGTAATGTCATGGATGATTGCACCCATAGCACACAATGTGCTCTTTTTACCTTGGTGGCACTAGAAGTACTTGAGGTGTTGTCTTCCAAAATCTCCTCAATTGACTTGCACTCTTCCTCACTTCGGTGAAAGAGGGCATGGTGGCCGAGGGATGGATGCTTCTCCGCTCGTCATTCAATGAAGAGAGTCTTGAGTCCACCATGACATCCTCAATGGTTGGAGCTTGAATTGCCGCCTCTTCCTCAACTTATGGAGGTTTTGAATCTTCTTGTGTATCTCCTTCACAACCTCTTCAACTACCTCTTCTACTTGGACTTTCTTCTCTTGTATGAGATCTTTATGAAATTCAACCTTTTTTTGCCAAAGCGTTGGCATACTTGTATTCCCTTGGCTTGCTTAAATCGTGATTAGGTAAATTGAAAGCATTGACTCTATACTTTCTTGTTACCTCTACCACTCAACTTGAAGCTTTGTCCACTTCCTCTTTCGAAGGGTTCTCCCCTTCATGTTTTTTTTTAGAATCTCCCATCCCTATTTAATGACTAGAGCAATGTTGAAATAAGTCTTGAACCACGCCTACGTTCTTCTCGTCCACAGCCAAAACTCTCCTTGGTATGGTGGGATTTTGAAAACCATCTTGGTCACCCTCTTGATGCTTGGTTGACAATTAGTACTTCTGAAGCCATCGATCTCTAATACCATTTATTAGGACTGTTAGGTATTGGTGCAACGAAAGCTTTTCGTGGATCGTTAGAGGGGAGGGGTGAATAACGACCTACAATAAAAGTAATATTTTTCTCTTGTTAACGTTTTAGCAAGGACACACTAATTAAAATAAAAATATAACATAAAAGAAAATACGAGGCAAAGAATATATTTGATTACAATCCTTGAGTAGCTAGTCCAAGACTATGAAAGTACTAGTCAAAATCTCCTCATCGAAAACGATTCAAAGGTGGAGAAACCTCGTACAACGATTGAGCGTAGACTATAATAAACTTACGAAAATAAAATAATTCGAGTGTACATTGTTCTTCGAGTTTCAGTTTATTTATAACTTTTTCTTCAATATGACTGTTGTGCTGACGTGGCACTTCCGGGTGCCTAGATTCGTCGAACCCAATCCACTATGGCAATAGTTCGCTAACAGATCTGAATGACTCCTTACGATTCGGGCGACTGGGCGACTCTGGCAATAATCCGCTAACGGATTTGAATGACTTTACGATCTGGGCGCCTAAATTCTGCTGATGTGGACTTCATCCTGACCCGTCTCAACAACAGCTCGTGTTGACTTGGAATGGGTATTCGGGCGCTCGTAATGAATTCGGACGCTTAGATTTTGGGCCGCCTGGAATGGATCTGGGCGCTAGACGTCGAGGCATTCAGAATGGATCCAAGCGCCTTGAATGGTCAACCTCGTGTTGACCATTTTTCTCCTCCATTCTCCGTTCTCCATTCTGTCTTGGTTGCCTTATGCAGTTTTCCTTCCAATTTCTCATCTCTCGGATGCACTGAGCCCTTCTGGACTAGTTCCTGTGCGTCCTTTTTACTTTGTCGGAGTACTCTTCCGCAGCTCCTCGTACCTCGGATACATCAAGCCCGTTGGCTCCTTTCCCATGCCGTCCTTCTCGCTCGCTTGCGTCTTCTATTAAGGTTCGCCATCTAGATATTACGTGTGATCTCCTAAGTCCCTATACACTTAGACACATGTGCCAAATACAACCAAAACATAATTTCAGACTTATTTGACTACACATCAAAATTCCACTGAGATACTAATATTAGGTAGGGACGAACAAAAGGAAAAAGGGGAGGGGGGGGGGGGGGAGAATATTATTTTTTGTAACAAGGTTAGCTTACAACAACAAATATGTAGTGGAAACAATAAGTGGCTTACTAAGCTAACAAAAGCATTTACATGGTTTGGTAGTCTCCTAGGACTCCTCCACAAACTATGATTCATTGATAGATCACTTTTGAAAAGCCACTAACATTCTCCTTCTTAAACAAGAATCAGAGGTGGAGAAACTTCTTACTAGTATAAGATTTCAATGAGGATTACAAGAGAGCTTAATACAAGAAAGAAGACATCTAATAGGATAGGGTGTGACTAACTCTATTTTATCAATATTGAAGGCTCCATTGAGTTCCCCTTTTATAACCTTTGAAACCTCTTTTAGTAAGCTGATCTGCCATTGATTGGTTGACTTGTTTGATCCCATCATCAACTGTTGTGCTGATAGTCATTGAGAATCTGACATGGTTAAGTAGCAACAACTCTTTCTCACTTTCCATCCTCAACGTTAGTTGACTGAATCATAACATCAGTTGATTAATGTACCATTAATCGATTGCTTTCCTCACAGAACATTTTGTTCATTAGCTCGTTAGCCTGAGTTAACTGTCCAATCAACCATCAGTTGATTGGATTTTATATCAGTCTACTGATCAAAATCACAAATCCTAAAACTTTAGGATTTTTGATTCCTCCATGATTTCAGACTACCATCATCCTAATGATCAAATTCACCTAAGTTGAGTTCAACCCTTGCTTATGCATTCATGTCACTTAACTCTCACAACTAACTCATAAAGCTTATCTTCATAGCTTGACTTCGACCCTCGTCCATCTCTCATCAAGTTACTCAGTCTCTCGGATATACACGAGCTCTCAACACCTCCACATGTCATCCTTCACATCTTCACCTACATAGTGCATCTCCATTAGCTATCATCCTGGTTATCTCAATGCTCTATGTTCTGTGATCCCTCAAATACACCATGTCATCTTTCTTTGATCTGTGACCTCTAGCCATCGAGTTGCCAACTTGGTCACATGAAGTCATCGTTCCAAAGCTGCACCAACACTATCTCAATACTCATGTTCTATGGCCTCTCGGATATCTCATATAACCTATACTATTCTCTTCGGACCTCTAAGCTATTGAACATGCCACCTTGGCTACATCAAGTCATCGTCATATATCATTCCACCTTGTCGAGCCATAAGCACTCCAAACTCTATATATATTATTGCAAGTTCCTAAAAACTCAAACATACAAAAAAAAAAAAAAACTTAAACTCTTTTCCTAAATGTCAAAATCTAACATCACACTGGATCACTTGGGTGAAAATTACACCAAAGGTTTTGACAAGTCTAGATAAAACACAATGGCCATTTCCATAATCTCACAAACAAGGAATATCATTTTTCCTACAAGGTTAGCTTACAACAATGAATATGTAGTGGAAAACAATAAGTGGGTTACCAAGCTAACAAAGCATTTTAAAATGGTTTGGTAGTCCCGCTTGACTCCTCCACGAACTATAATTCATTGGTAGGTCACTTTTAGAAAGCCACTAACATTCTCCTTCTTAAACAATTATCGGAGGTGGAGAAACCTTTTACAAGTATAAGATTACAAGAGAGCTTATAGAAGAAAGAAGACTTCTAATAGGGGTTGGCCAACTCTATTTCATCAACCTTGAAGGTTCAATCGAGTTCCCCTTTAATAGCTTTTGAAACCTCTTTTAGTAAGCTGATTTGCCGTTGATTGGTTGACTAATTTGATCCTATTGTCAACTATTGTGCCAATAGTCGTTGAGAATCCTCAATGTTGAGTAGCAACAACTCTTTCTTGTTTTCCATTTTTAAACTCCAATTGAGGTCAGCTTGACGTCTGATCTCTTAACCCATCAGACCCTCTTTGCCTCGATGTTCGATCTTCTTAATCCGTCAAGACTGCCTAGTATCCGGTCCAATTGACCTACTAGGACTTATCTATCTCAAGAGTTTATTATAGATTTTATTGGGAACTCCCCTACCATTATCTCTATGGTCTGAACCTCCCCTACCTCCATTTTTTTTTCTTGAGATTTTCACATGGCTTCATATAGACCATGACTCTGATACCAATTATTAGGACTGATGGAATCAACATACCTCCATAATGATATAATATTGTCTACTTTGGCCTAAAACTTCATGGTTTTATTTTTTGATTTTACCCAAAAGATCTCATATCAATGGAGATATCTTTTCATCTTATAATTCCATAATATTTTTCATGTATTTCCAATGTAGAACTTTAATTGTAATCACAACATGAACCACATAAAAGAATTGTCTACTCTTGTTCCTTATTATTTTGTTTCATAATTATTGTGTTTTTGTTATTCCATTGCCCTACCATTTTGTAGAAAGAAAGCAATAAGCTATTCGCCCCCTAGCTTTCTCAACAGTCCTAACAAAGAACACAATTCCTTTCATATTATACCCTATTCTAACAATAAATACATCCAAAAAAAATATAAACCATTCATTAAAATATAATTGCGGTTGATTATTCTAATTTTATGTCAATACATATTTTATATATTGGTTTAATTTTCTAATATTTTTATTACTATGCATAAAATTATAATATAATAAAAGATATGTATTTCTTTTCTTTATTACTTAATTTATAGTTCAAGGATAAAATCAATAAATTTGCAGTTTAAAGGACCAACCCATCAATCTGACCACTAAGCTAGTGACCCATAGCTTAGGTAGTTCAATTTCATATTCAATTTTTATACTAGTTCAAATTAGAAGGCTCCATGGCCATTAGTTCGACATAGAAATATAAATTAGTTTCTTTTCTAAGGAACAATGGTTAGACAATCAAATTTAACATCGTGTTAGCCGATCTCAAACCTCTGAGTCATGATGAGTGGGGTGTGGGGGTGTGTGTGTGTTGGGGGGTGGGGGGCGCGCTAAATGGCCATAGCTCCCAAATCAAATTATATAAATATAAAAAAGCTAATCAATATCAACAATAAGTATGATTATTGTCCTATATATTACTAACTTGCACCTCTAATGTAATAAATAATGTGCCATTTTGATGGAATCATTCGTTATTAAATGAAGACAATTGAGTAACTTTTGATATCTTCGGTTTATAACAACAAAAACAAGTAAAAAAAAATCACAATTCATTACCTCCTTGCAAACACTAGAAAATTTTTATGTTCAGAGGGGAAAAGAGTCTGATATTCCAAGTTATCAAAATTAAATATGTTCAAAGAATATGCACAAACACAATAATTGGATATTCCAAATATGAGGGAAGAAATCAACAAGTTCAAAAGTTAATACCTTTTCTCTTCTTAAACCAGGCACATCTGTATCTTACTTTTGCATTTTCATTGCCATTGCTTCATAGTTTTTGGTCTGACATGTCTTTATTTACTGCAGTGAGCAATTCACAGTAATGAGTAGCTCCAGATTGCAAAGTAGAAAAAAGTTATATTAACTAGCAGTTCCATATAGCCAAACTTGAGCAAGTCAATTTACCATTTGCTTATCTTTTCTGAGGCAGGAAATTGTATCTAAGATTCTGAAATAGGTATTGATTGTTTGATTCTTGAAGACAATACTTGTCTATCATGTGGCTTAGCAAGAAAATCATGACTGCAAGCTGAAGGCATGACAGGCCGGATCCCACCAGGATTCAAGGGAAACAGAGTGCAAAAGTAACCATCCATGATTGCTTCAAAGTTGCACGTTCTCGCTACCTCTGGGATCTGATATATATCACATGTGTAGCCGTAGAGATTGGGGTATTCAACTAGCTTCTTCTTAGTGCACTTAAAGAGGACATTATATGCAAGGTCAAAACGGATCAGTGTAGTAAATAGGCAGACATCAGCTAAAGTTAACACATCGCCACACAAGAAGCGAGAGGTAGATAGGTGAGATTCGATCTTATCCAATGTATTGAACAAATCATTGACTGCATTGTCATATGCTTCCTGACTCTGTGCAAAGCCACATCTGCAAAATCCAAGCTAATTTCACTCAATGAGAGATTTTTTGAAAAGAAATGTCAAAATCAACTTCGGCTCTCAAACATCATACCATAGAAAACAGTTGAATGAGAATTGGTTTTCAGGAGAAAGTAGCATGAAGATCATACATAAATTCAACTTGTAAAAAAGAAACAATTTTCACAAATGGATCAATATGGATGATTTACTTGCAATATATCACCAAACTATTGAAATAACACAAAAATAGAGTGAGAAAATACTTGTAGACTCCATTGTTAATGTTTGGGTAGATAATACGATTCCATTCATCGATCTGCTTCTTGAGCTCCTGAGGGCAGAGGTCCAATTGCGAGGATCTATCGATGTTCCCTCCAATGACCACTGAGTTCAAGAATTCGATGATGGAGTAGCTCTCGTTGCACACCACCTCCTTCTTCTCGGAGTCCCAAAGCATCGGCACCGTCGACCTCCCGTCGTAGCCGCCCCTCCGAAGATTGTACACCTCCCTCAGCGTACTACAGCCATTGGCCCGGTCAGGGCTCGGGTTCAGTTCATCACCGGAGATAGATTTTTCGATAACGGGAAATCGCCAGGAGCCATCGAGTCCGGGAGCCACGACGGAGACGGGGAGTGAAGAGGTGAGACCCTTGAGGGCGCGGACGACGAGGACACGATGCGCCCACGGGCAAGGGAGAGCGACGTAGAGATGGAGATGCCTAGGGTTCTTCTGGTAGTGGTGAGGGACAGAGGGGAAGGAGGAGGCGGGGCGATCGTAGGAGCCGGGTGCGGAGGCGGAGGAGGAGGAGGAAGGAGCGAGCTGGCGCATCATGAGATGCCACGCTGCCGACCATCCGGCTCGGACGGCGGAGACTAGGGTCTGCGGCGGGAGGCCACGACCCCATAAAAGACGCCCGGCGGCGGTGAGCGGATCCTCCGGTATGTCCTTCGAAGAGGAAGAAAGTGCGATAAGAGTGGAGAATCTTCGGCGGTTAGTTGTGCCGGGGAACGGAACGCCGGAGAGTGGCCGATGTTTTGGCGGAGTTGAGCTGGGGAGGAGCGTTACCGGCGTCGCCATGATGGGGATTATCTACATAGCGGCCGCAGCGTGCTCCTGCTTTGAAAGATATCCCGGCCCAACCAATCTACAGCTCGGCTTCCATTTCCAAGCCACACCCAAATGGACGGCCAGACCACGCTCTAATGAATTATAAAATTAACAAAATTTATATTATGAATTTTTTTTTTGGCATTTTACACATTTCAAAAATTACCATTACCACACTTTCATATTTAGTAAAAATCACATTTCTCTGCTAAAATATATATATATATTTTAACGCTAGGGCTGTAAATGTTTCCGGAGTTACGGTGCAAAGGTAAGGTACTTCCGTAGTTAATCATGTATTCATAAATCGATTCTTAACTGTACTATAGATTAATATTTTCTGATGGAAAGATGATGTGTGAAAATTGCAAGTACACGTCTGTTTCAAGTAATAAAAGATCGTTCCTACAGGAATTTTAAAATAGAGTACCAATGAGAAACGTGAAGCAAGTTATCTAAACAATCGAACTCTGCTAGAGAGTAAGAAATAAATCGAATCGAGAGAAAACATTAGGAGTCTTAGGAGAAAGTCGATGTTGGAAAGTGACTTTAGGATTTTGATTTTGCCATGATGACTGTTGACACCCTAAATATTATTTACTTCCTTACCTCAATATTTATACGCATGTAGGTGGTCTATCCTGAGATACCGATATAAACTTTTGGAATTATACTGACATGTCTACCCAAACGCGACACATATTTTCAAGGCAATCTTACTAAAGTGATCGCTTTTTCAGAGAGGCTCCTATCAAGATGTCCCACAGTCCTCTAGGTGCTATCCCATACTTCGTGATGCCGAATCGGAGTCGACTCATTAAGCTCTGTGATAGTTAATGGTACCTTCGTGAGGTTTTGGATTACTTTCGTGAACAATCTCTCATGTATTAATTCTTTATAGGTTGGAGATTTAAATTCACCTTTCAGTCCTTCCTCGTGTCTTGTGAGATATGAACATATACAGTTTGTGTCAAAATCGTGTATGCGCAATAAAATCAGATTATGGATAAACACATCATATGGTAAAAAAAAGATAAATAAATATAAAATGAATGTTAAGAAATCAATCGGGCTACTTCCTTATCCTAGAATCTAGAATACTACTCTATGGAGATGAAGTTACAATTAAAAGACATGAAGGAAAGTGTTTTACAACTCAAATCAAAGAGAAGAGAGAAGAAATGCTTAGTCATGTGGTTTCCGATGTCTTCTGAAGAACTTCTAAGCTCCAAAGGGGACGGAAATAGTGATGGTTCCTTGGAAATAACTCCCCTAGGATTCTCTATCATGGGGAAACACCTTCTCCATCCTCTAGGATAGGGGATATCTCGTAAATCCCAGATGATCCAAATAATAGCCCCATGAGTTCTTTTATATCCTCCAAAGTCTGCTAAATCTATTATGCCTTTCTAAATTATCGATGAACCACCAAAATGATATTTTCAAGCCCTTAAACTTAGTTTTTATGGGTTTTTCCCTGAATAAAAGTTGTATATCTCGGAATTATATTCAATTTGATAGGTTGTGGGCTTTGTGATTTAATCCGAGTCAAAATTTATAGATGTTCAAAGTTTGGTTTGTAGTTTGGGGCGCCTCACCATAGAGGTTGTTTGGGCCAACAAGGGTTGTGTAAGGGGACACAGACCATGCTAGTGTTAGATTTTCGGTATGTGTATTTTAAATTTATGTTTCACTACACATGCAGCAGAAGCGTAATAAATATTTTATTACTATTTACACATAACAACCATACAAGAATACACATGCATGCAAATATAATCATAGATGAGAGCATAAATAATTTATACCTTTTAGATGACACGAAGTGGAAATGACATTAACAAGCAACCTTAAGCATGGTTGCCTCTACTAGTATCCATGCCGAGATCTCCTCAAAATGACTTCCTTAAGTCACGTGCCATGTATCCATTTTGATACTAGTCGAAGTAGGAAGACAAACGGTCCGAGAGAGGGCCTATGGTTCGATTTCATATCTGGCAGCTTGAAGCAACATGTCGATATGAATCGGATTGAACGGAGGTGATTACACTACCATTCGAAGGTCAAATAGTTTGCTATCAAGAAGGGGAGCAAGCCTAATGGCGTGGTTGTTCCAGCGATAACAATTGTCCCGAAATAATGGCCAAAATGAAAGGAAGAAGTGATACCTTTCGGTGGAGAAGCAACCGTTGCTTCTCCTCGTGTTCTTTGCTTCCACCGCCGATTGTAGCTTCCTTTGACTCCGGGATGGCCGACCCTTGGGAGGATACTGATCTTAGGTAGATCAATGGCCGATGGTGAGCTTTAGAAGGACTCCTTTGGCTAGCGGCAACAATAACCACCAAGGGAGGGGCCACAATAACACAAAAAGGAGAAGGCTTTGTGTTTGTGTTGGTTGACAACTCAAGGAAAGGAGGAAGAGAGGGGTCTACGGTTTTAAAACCTAACAATTAGGTTATAATCTTGTGTAAATAACTCTTTATAAGAGTTATATTTATAGATCTCTAACGAGTTTGGTTCGCTAACCAACAATCTGCTTCCATTAACCCAAAGTCCAAACCGCTAGACTTAAGTTTGGTTCACAATCAAACCGGGTTGGTTCCAAGCCAAACCACATTTAATTTAAATCAAACTAATTTAGTTTATAATTAAACCAAAATGAACCCACTTTGTTTTTAAAAGATGCGACCCATCCGCGCTTCCTTTCTAACAAAATATTTTTCATATTTGCCCTTCGTCTGGTCTAATCAGACTTAATCTCTTTCAATCTGAGAATCTAATTTTCAAACTCGTTTTATGTCTCTTAGAGAAACTCGTAGTGTGTGTGACCTTATAGATTCCCAATTTATGTTGGTTGTTCATAATTAAACATTAATTACGGATCGATCATGAGTGGGACCTAGTAGTACATCATGCCCTTTAATTAATAAAAAAATCACAGTTAATTCTAAAACCACTTTTAAACCCTTTAATAGCTATAATTGTTCATGCATCTATTCCTTTCACTTATTTTATATCCGCTTAGTTCAGAACATGATATATGTGTCAGTCTCCACTGTTGATGTAGGGAGCACCAGATGATTAAACTCGGATTTTGACAATGGCAAAGGGTTCAAGTTAAATTTGTGAAATGGACTAATGAGCTAAACTAAGTGTGCAGGTAGCACAGGGAAGTCCTAATTACAGCTAGACAAAGAAAATCCTAGTCATAAGGACTGGGTAAGAAAGTCCTGATTAGGAGGATTGAGCAAGAAAATCTTGGTCAGGGGGACTAGGCAAGAAAGTCTTGGTCAGGAGGACTGTGCAGGAAGACTTGGAAGATCAGAGCACTAGGCGGAAAAATCTAGACGGGTCTGAAAGATCAGACGTCTAACGGTGGAAGTCTTGGGGACCGAGGATTAGAGGTCGAGCAAAAGTCCAACAGGTCTGGAGGATCAAGTTGGCAAAAGGTACATTCTTCTGAGAGGAGTGAGTAAGGATGTTTTAATAGGAAGGGAAATAGTAGACGCCGATCTGACCTAGAGTTTCACTAGAAATCTAAAAGTCAAAATCAGACAGTTTGCCAAAACTATCAAATTTCCTACTTATATTTTGTTATGTACTAACCTTGTGATGCAGAAAAGAAGAGATCGAAACTTTGGGTTCCGAGCACCCTAATCTGGATCCAGGCGACTAGACGGTCCAAGTGCCCGGAAGGGATCTAGGAGCTCAAACATTAGTCGATCAGGCCAGCGAGGTGGATGAGGTGGCAAGTTTCCAGTGGTCGAGACACCTCAGCCTCTAGGCGCCCGGATATGGATAAGGAGTTGCAAAGTCAAAGTTGATCCGATAACTTCCACGCTAGCATTCAAGTGCTCGGAAAGGATACAAGCACCTGAAGATGCCGAGTCAACGTTGGAAGCGGATCGACGGGGTGACGTGGAGGTGCCTGGAAAGAGTTTCATGGGTCTGAATCAGCCGATATATGCAACTGCGAGAGGAAACCCTAGGGCACAACATTTCACGCTACTACGATGACTTCTTGCACGCAAACAACACATTTGATCCTCCATCGTAACGCCGAGGAGCTGCACCAACTTCTACGCTATACTTCTACTTCATTAGTCGATAATCTTTTCATTTTGCTTTTGTACTTAAACTCTTAGAACGATAAAAGTTTACTGTTCGTAAGTATTATTTTATAAAAGTGAAAACTCCTTCTCATAAGAGGGAAGTTTAATAGTAGATTGTCCGTTGGAAACAATCAAGGATCGTGGGCCTTGGAGAAGTAGCCTATGGTTGTAAACTAAGTAAATAAAAATATTATATTATTTTGTTTCCGTTGTATTCTATATCCATACTCTGATTTTGTAAGATTCTCGAATAACTGAAAATGTGACAAATGCACTATTCACCCCTTCTAGTGCTCAACTTGATCCTACACCCACTGGCCTGACTATGTCATAGCTAGCCCAAGCTGTAGTTCTTTATCCTACAGATTCAAGTTACTCAAAATATCTGTCTAAGCGGATCATCCTCTTGATGTGTTTCTGCTTTAACCAAAGACTTACGAGTAACAATCTTGACAAGTGGCAATAGAGTATATGTCTCCCAAAAAAAGGAGTGATGAATCTTCTATTAGCAACTCAATCACTTTCGAACACTTCGACTTATACCCAATCATCCTAGGTCCACACCTCCATAAAGACGCTTGCTTAAGATGTCAAAGTATAAGTCTCCATGACCAAGATGACTTGAATATCTCAAGTCGAAGGTAAACTAGTTATTATCCTTTTAAATCAGAATCTCCCCCTTAACCTGACACGTCACAAAGCAATCTCTCTATGTGTCTTAGGATTTGACCCAAATCAAAAGGATAATGGATAATATTTAATATGATTTTGAAATAATTTTCAAAGATTTTAAAATATTTTTCAAAAACTAATTTTGAGGAGCTTATAAGAAATAATTTTGAAATAATTTTACTCTTTCGATTTGGACCTCCCCCTAAATCTAATACTTCCTTAAGACTCCTTGCTAACCATAAGACAAAATCTCTAAATGTCTTAGAGGTTAATCTAAATTAAATAGAGTAAATAATTTATAATTTTTAATTAAACTTTTAAGTTTGGGTTTTCTCTAAATCTGATACTCCCTCAGGACTCCTTGTTGACTACAAGGCAATCTCCCTATGTGTCTTAGAGGTTGTTCCAAGTTAAAACATAATTTATAAAATATTTTACAAAATAAGAGTTATAAAAAGACTATTTTTAAAATGTTAAAATTTTTAAACTTAATTTTTAAGAGGTCTTTTAAAGATAAAGTCTTTTAAGAATAACCTTCCCCTCAATTAGACACTCTCTTAGGATATCCTTATTAACCACAAGGATTTTCTGCCTATGTGTCTTAGGGTTCTTAGATATAGTATTGACCTAGAGGTTTGTGTCTAAGTACTGGTCAACCAATTTTCAAATATATAATGTTTTAAAAACTATAACATAGATACACACAACAAGCATGAATTTCAAGTAAATATCAAATTTTTAAAAATAATTTTTATAAAAATAGTTATAATAATTTTTAAAAAAGTTTTTCAAAACTTTGTATTTTAATTGTCTTTATCATCTCATCCATTCTAAGTGCCTCAGTACATTGCATACAAGGGTTACCTTATGGGTTTTATGAGATAAGTTATCAATTTTATTTTTATTAATTTTAAGTTAAGTCCTAATGAGTGTTTGACCTTGTGTTAGATTTAGGTTTAACCGTCAGTCAATTAAGTCCATTTTTTAAAAATTGGCTTCTAGATCGTGGCGAGGCAAGGGCCTTCTTGGTTATCAGAACAACGATCACTTCCTTAAATAAAGCCTTTTTAAGAAATTATCACTTTAATCAATTTTTTAAGAAACCTTGGTCTAACTAGTCTATGATGTGGCGAGGTAGCTTCGATTAGTTCTACTTAGCTAAACAGACCAAGCAAGGTATTTCTTACTCCACTTGACTACCTAGACCAAGTTTCCCTGATGTACTATCATCTCGCCCTACCCTAATACTATGTTGGTAAGTGTCAACCATTCATATATTTTTAACTAACTGTTCTATATTATATAGTAAGTAAATATGATGACATGACATTTATGTGCATTTAAAATAAAACATATGCATGTACATGACAAGTATGCATGAGTCAAACAATTTAAGTAAATTTTTTAATTTTTAATAATGTATCAAATTCTCAATTTGATACATTTCGTGTAGACCCACGAATATATCAACCCACTTTGATATACTTTGACAGAGCAGAGTTGCAGAAGAGGACAAGGGTTCGAATCTCGGCGAAGCCGAGCAATACCCTTCTTCGTCGTGACCAATTGTAGTTTCTCGATTTACCTCCTCACAGATGGTCATGGGGTCGACCGTGTGGGGCCGCTGGGGAAGCGGATTCCACCTTAGGCAGAAGAAAAAGTTGCAGAAGAATTTTATTAATTTCTTGTTTCATTTAGTAATATTTTAAGTTATTTCATAATTATAAGTATTTTATAATTAAGTTTACGATTTTTAATTAAGTTATGTTTGAATTTATTTGTTGATTTTTAGTTTGTGTATGGATTATTAATTAATTATTGACTTATTAATTTATTTTTAAATTATTAATTTGTGTAGTTTGATTTTGAATTATTAATTTGTTTAAGTTTGAATTTGACTTTTAAAATTTTGAATTTTATATTTGAATTTTGAATTTTACATTTTAATTTGAGTTTTAAATTTGAATTTGAATTTTTAATTTTAAATTTTAACTTTAATTTTGAATTTTAATCTTTTAAGGTGAATTTGAATTTTAAATTTTAATCTTTTAAGGTGAATTTGAATTTTAAATTTTAAATTTAATTTTGAATTTTAATCTTTTAAGGTGAATTTGAATTTGAATTTTGAATTTTGAATTTTGAATTTTAAATTTTAAATTTAAATTTTGAATTTTAATCTTTTAAGGTGAATTTGAATTTTGAATTTTAAATTTTAATCTTTTAAGATGAATTTGAATTTTAAATTTGAACTTTAAACTTTAATCTTTTAAAGTGAATTTGAATTTTTAAGGTTGGGGATATAATTTTAGATTAAATTTTATTTTATAATTAAATAGAACTTGATGATAATTAATTTTATTATTTAAATTCATGTTTTTTTATTAAAATTTATAGATTTATCTTCTTGAATTTTGAGTTTAAATTTTAATTTTTTATTTAATTTTAAATTTTTAGGATTATTTATTATTTCATAATTAAAGGGTATACGGTTGTAATTAACTTTATTATTTAATTTTAAATTTTTAATATGTGAATTTGAATTTTGTATTTTTAATCTTTAACAAATTATTGTAAATTTTTTTTAAGATTTAATTTGAATTTTTTATGATTAAATTATTAATTTTAGAATTTATCTTGATGGGTTTTAAATTTTTCTTATTATTAGTATTATCTTGATTATTTAATTTTAAATTATTAAATAAATTTAATTTATTCAATTTATCTTGATGATTATTAATTTTATCTTCTTTGGTTAAATTTTTATTAGGTTTCAAATTTATTAAATTAATTAAAATTGAATTACTTAATTTATTATTATCTTGATTAAATAAGTTTTAAAATTGGTCTAATTTTTATTTATTTGTATTAAGTCTAGATTAATTAAATTTGAATTATTAATTATTAAAAATTTTAAATTTGAATTAGTAAAATTATTGTTTAATTTGTATTTATTAATTAGTTTATTCAAATTAGATGAATTTTTATTATTGATAAGTTCTAAGTTTGAATTTTTTAAATTAATTAATTTTGAATTAGTTGAATTGGTTAAATTTGAATTAGTCAAATTATTTGAATTATTGAAATTTGAATTTTGAAATTTGAATTATTCAAGTTTGAATTGGTTAAATTATTTAAATTATCTAAATTATCTAGATTTAAATTTTTAAAATTATTTAAGTTATCTAAATTTAAATTTAAATTATTTAAAATTTCTAATTTATCTAAATTTGAATTTTTAAATTATTTGAATTATCTAGGTTTGAATTTTTAGATTATTTAATTTTTTAATTTATCTAGATTTGAATTTTTTAAATTATTTAAATTTTCTATTATTTAATTAGTAAAATTAATATTTTCTAACTTATGTAAATTTTCAATAAAATTATCTATATTTTCAGAAATATTAAATCTAGCATGCAAAATACTAGGGGTATTTTTTTTTAATTTACCATACTTACCGGAATCGTAACTCCTAATTCTGGTTTCTTTTTCGCCGTCTTCCTCTCCAGGCATCGATTCTTGTAGTGTTCGCATTTTTGACATTTGAAGCAGTTAATGTGTTCTTTGTTCCTTCGGGCTCCTGAAATTGGTTGCTCCTTTGCCGCCGGTGATGTCATCCGAGTCTTACAAGTAAGACACTGATTTTTATAGTGTCTACTCTCCCTGCACTTAAAATATACAATATGAATTTTAAAATAAACTTTATAAAAATTACCTTTCTCCTCCTCCATCTTTGCTGTCTTGCTCCCGTAGCGGTTAGTCCGATCAAGAGCAGGCCTACTCTGATACCAATTGTAGGATCTTTGGGACACGCTAGAGGGGGTGAATAGCGCGTTCATCTTGTTTGTTCATTTTTCATTCTATCAAAGATATTCGCAGTGGAATTAGTAAAATAAGCAGGGACACACGGATTTACTTAGTTCCTAACCCCCCAGGATTAGTACGTTCAAGGCTTATGTACGGGAGGCATCTGTCCACTAGTGGTCTCATTTCCAAATCTTTTTCGGAGGTGGAGAAACTCGTCTTACATTCCAAATAATAATATAAATAAAGTACAATGTAAGACAAAGAAAAAAATAAACCAAATTGTGTCGAAGCTGATCCAGAAGTCCTAAGCGCCGCGCACTCCTCCTGGAACTTCCCTAGTTGCACAAGCCTGGCCCCGTTTGTGTTCAGTAGCACTACATGAGGAAGAGGATGGCGTAGAGAAGTTGTTTCTTTGTGGTGCACGTTCAGCCTCCTTATATAGCCCCTTTCGAGCGCCTGGAAGCCTTATCCAGATAGTTGTATAAGATCTGATCCGATTCGATCTTCTCGATCTTATCCGGGTTGATTCTTCTGGATCTGGGCGCTTGGAAGAGATAGGGGAGCCTGTACCATCCAAGCACCTAGATCCAGTTAACTCGGGTTTGACCTGAGTTGACCCCGGACTTGGTTCGGCTGGCTCTGTTTGCTCCACTTATGTTTTCTCCATCTTGCTTCTAACTCATGGTTCCTACAAGATAAGCATACAAACACGCAAGCAACCTAAGCCTTACCCTATAGGTCTAACTTTAGATTTCTAGTGAAATCCTAGGTCAGACTGACGCATACCATTCTCACACTAGTAACGCACCCTTACCTACTCCACTCGAGAGAATTTACCTTCCAACTAAGTTCTCTAGACTTGTTAGTTGGACTTTCGCTTAGCCTCGTTCTTTGACCCCCAGGATTTGCCGCTAGACATCTGGTCCACCTGACCTGCCTAGACTTTCACCCGACATCTGATCCACCTGACTTGCCTGGATTTCTTGCTAGCCATCTAATCCACTTGACCTGATTAGACTTTCACCTGGTGCACTTGATCTGCCAAGACTTCTGCTTAGTCCTCCAGACCAAAACTTCCACTGCCTAGCTTCACTCACCAGGACTTCTTGCCTAGTTTTATTCACTAGGATTTTCTTACCCAATCCTCTAGATCAAGACTTCCACTGCCTAGCCTTCAGCTAGGACTTTCTTTGCCTTGTCTAACTCAGTAGGACTTCTCGCTAGTCATCTGGTCAAACTGACCTGACTAGACTTCACTCACATCCAAATATTAGGTCATGTTTGGATCAATCCTTGGTCAAACTGATCAGACCTAGGTGTATTGTCAAACATCGAAAGTCTAGGGTCAGACATAATGCTCCTTGCACCAACAGTTAGGTCTATGATAACTCAAGCTAATTTGTTAATTTCCTATTAGGGAAATGCATTATTAGCAACAACTTATACTACTTAACCGAGTGCCTTCTAAATATGTTCTCTCTACACCTTATGAATACTAGACAGGCGGAAAACTAGATTTGAGTAATCTAAGACCTTGGGGTCAACTACTATGTTCATGATCGTACTCACTAGTATAAAAACTAGGACATAAGGGGTACGAAGTGTATCTTTATAAGGTATTTTGAGACCTCCAAAGGTTATGTTTTCATTGGTGAACAATAATATGGAACCATATCCGAATCAGAATCGAGAGATGCTATTTTTCTCAAAACTGAGTTCCTAATAAGAGATGATGTTGATAAAACTATTCCATTATTTGAGGATGATATTTTGTCAATGATAGAGGTATCACAAGGGATGCCTGAAGCTAGTCAACCCAGTGAAAGTGATTTGTCAATTAATGAGATGATTTCTCAACAGTTCAACCTACGAAGTAGTCATAATATTATTCCTCAAAAAAGATTTGATATTAAGAATGAGACATTAATGATTCTCCCAATTGATGATGAAGAACCTCGAACTATTGTGGAAGCATTGAGATGCCTAGTTAGAGAAAAATAGAAAGTTGTAATGGATGAAGAAATAGAGTCAATAAAAAAGAATCAAGTTTGGAAATTAGTCAATCTTCCTTCGGCCAAAGGGCTATTGGGAATAAGTAGATTCTCAAAATTAAGAGGAAAGCAAATAGACCAATTAATCAATACAAAACTCATCTAGTTGCAAAAGGATATACCCAATAAGAGGGTATTGATTTTGAAGAGATATTTTCTCCCATTGTTAAGTTTGTGTCAATAAGGATTATTTTAGCTATTGTAGCAAATTTTAACTTGGAATTACATCAGATCGATATAAAATAATTTTCTTTAATGGTGAGCTTGATGAGGAAATCTATATGGCACAATCAGAAGATTATATTATTGAAGGCCAAGAGAATAAAATTTGTAGACTTAAAAATTCTATATATGGTCTGAAGCAAGCGTTAAGACAATGGAATATAAGATTTAATGAAATCATTTTATCTTATGGTTTCGAAATAACCGAGATGAAGAAAAAATCATATGTCAATGCTATTAGTAGTTTGATGAACACTATGTTGTGTATACGTCTTCATATCGGCTATGTTGTTGCATTAGTTAGCCATTTCTAATCAAATCTAGGATCGAAATATAAAAAAGCAGCGAAAAAGATATTCAAATATCTTAAAGGGACAACATATTATTGTCTCTGATCTAAGATGAGCCTGAAGGACTACACAAAAGCATATTGGGCAAGAGATCTTGATGATAGAAAATCCACATCTAATTATACATTCTTACTAAATGGTGGCGCTATCACATGGAACAACAAGAAACAGACTTGTATCGTACTGTCGACAATGGAAGCTGAGTATGCGACTTATTCAGTGATTATGCAAGAAGCTGTCTAGTTAAAAAGGTTCTTGAAGCATTTAAAGATTGTTGAGGGCAGTAGAAGTCTTGTTATAGTGTATCATGACAATCAAGCTGCTATAGCTTTTTCTAAAGATCCCAAATATCACAATAAAGACAAGCACATGGCTTTAAAGTATAACTTTATAAGGGATATAATTGCTAAGAAAAAGATAATTTTTGAGTATATCCCTACACATGCTATGCTTACAGATCCTTTTACTAAGCCATTGATTAGAGAGTCATTTAATGACATGTGAAGTCTTTGGGACTTCAGAGAATGTAACATATTGTAAGACGATTATTTATGAAATGTCATTATCTATTTAATGTATATGTCTTTGTTACATTTGGATAAAGTCTTGGTGAGCATGTTGGCAGGTTAAGATTGGTCCTCTCACATGAACAATTATTTCTATTTGTTAAGTATAAATAAAAGTAAGACTATTACTTATGAGACAACTAACGAACTTATGAATGAAGGCATATCTGTAAGTTAGAGTCGCCTTGATAGTTATATCAAGATGAGATGATTTGTGAATTAATAATGATCAGAGTAAATAAACCCACCATTTACTAAACCTGTAAGAAGCCAGATTAACATTTATGAGTTGAATTCAGGATTAGGTATTGGAAATATCTAGATTGAAATCTATATGATGTTTGAGAATAACATGCACTCTTTATTAGTAAAGAGAATAATATCGTAACATGTGATTCATACCACATGTGCAATAGCTATAATAAAGATAGTAGGAAAATGGATCTCCGACCCGTTTCTCTACTATGTGAGACCTTTGAGATTATGAGTTAATTTTGATTTTACCCTAAGTGACTATTTAACTGTCTATTTGAAGTTTTAATCAAGGTCTGATACTTTAGCATATATCCTATTAATTATGGATGATTCGATCTATAGAATATGACTAGGAAAGCGACTAATTAAAATAAATAGATTTTAGCTAAAAAAGAATATTAAAATATATTTACATCTTTGATATTTATTCATTGGTCGACCAATTATATTTTTGTGTTGAGTACATAAAATGTAATTCTGAATAATTGTATTGAATGTAGATATTATGAATATGCTCTTGACATAATAGTCATTATGAGGGATTAGAGATGTTCATATTGATGTAAATGATTTAATCTAGAGTCAATACAAGATGTTAATATCTCTAATTTGTTTGAAAGAGTGGTTATGAAGGTGTAATAACTTTATTAACATTAATCGCTCACAATGCTTGCTATTTCACAAACTATTTTTTCAGATGTATGAATTGAATGTTCTATTTGATCTTTGTAACTAATTAGTTTTTATGATTATATGCTCATTGTAATTTGACTTGGACGAGTGGGAGTAGTGGGAGATGTGGACAGTTACCAAAACTACCCACTTACCTCACCACTTACCCTTCTACTCTCCCTTTATTAAAGGGTGCGTCCAAGTTCCGGAGGAAGAGCCTGCTGCATTTTTTCGGAAGCTATGTGTCTTGCGGAATTCTCTTCGGAGGAGGAACATTCATTACCGATAGGGATTTGATTTATGAAAACAGAAAGGTTGTTTGATTCGTCGTAATAGTTCTTCAGACGACGAACACAAAGAATCGTTGTAAGTATTTACAATTTTTGTACAATAATTCATGCATTCAAAACAACAGTCATCTCCATGTGTATAGTATATTTTCAAGTCTTGCACGACTCAAATACATATATCAAACACAACATAATCCTAACTTAAACTATTTATCTAATCTGTCAAAACATTCATCATACCCATTAAAGGGTATGATTGCATTAATAATCTCATTTATGATGGTTGATAATATATTTAAGTTAAATAAATATACATGAAATTACATAAGTATATTAGGGACTTAAACATGCTCCCCTACACTTAAGCTCCTTCTTGAGGTAAGACATTTTACAAAAATATATTAGGGTGAATGAATTTTCAAAAAAAATCTAACTTAGACTCATTCACTTTTCTTCCCTTTTGACAATTATCAAAAACAAATTGCACCAAATGAGTCCAAAAACTCAAAGATAAGAATTCCTAATTTTATCTTGAATCTCCAAGGAAGCCATAAGCCAAAATAGCAAAAATATTTCTGAAATTATTTTTCAAAAAGTGTTTGTAGAGTATGAGCTGATCGAGCACACTTCTCTCATTCGATTATCTTGGCCAACTAATGTTTAAGTGATGAATGTTGCTCCCGGGGCATAGTTGAGTTGGTTACGACGGTTGAAGTGAACAATGGTTGAATCTCATCGAAACCGAGGCAATGTCCTCCTCCATCGTGACCAATGCACCTTCTCAATTTACCTCCTCATAGATGGTAGTGGAGCTGACCATGTGGGACCGCTGGAGTGGCAAATTTTATTTTTTGCTGAAGAGTGATAAATGTTAAGTGCCCAAAAGCTCTACAAGAGGTTCTATAGCTTTGGTTCCACCCCCTCTTTCTTATACTAATAGGGAGACGTTACGTACTTTAAACTTTCCTTAACTTTTACTTATTAAATAAAATAACTCCAATAACTTTTCTTTTTCTGTTTAACATGCGGAAGCAAAAGAAATAAATAAATTCTTAGATATAAAATAAACATTTATTTAATTCTTAATCTTTGATCTTATTCCGCGGTTCCGCCGACACCACACATCAAACACTTTTCCAGCTGCCTCCTCTTTCCTAAAACTTTTCCTTTTATTTATCTGCAGTATGAGGAATGCAAACTATAAGCAACGCTTAGTAAGTACATCATCTAACTCACAAAAACCATAGAAAACTTCGTAATAACATATGCTGTTATATGAAAGAAAATGCTGGTAAATGATATGGGGAAAACTTATACTATATATAAGTGAAAATAAATAAACATCCTTCTTTGGGCCCAGCGAGGTATCAATGCAGACATCTCTTACATAGGCGAACCTTGTGCCTTGAATTCCTTTTCTTATGGGCGAACCTTGTGCCCGGAATTCATTATGGGCGAACCTTGTGCCCTAGATTCCTTTCCTTGTGGGCGAACCTTGTGCCCGGAATCCTTTATGCCTTGCATTTCTTATGGGCGAACCTTGTGCCCGATACCCGCCTCTTAAAAGTAAAATACCTTTCTCATACTTCTTATATCATGCAATTCTACCATTTACGTATGCTTTAACAAAATCATGCATATATACTTTAACAAGATCATGTTTATGGAAAAACACAGGAAACAATTTATACATGCTATGTAAAAGAACTTTATGCATGCTTTTAATAAAATCATACTATAGAAAGAGCAAAGAAAATAACGGAACAACTCATACTGCAGGTGAGAAATGTACTTACCTTATCCGCTCACTAGGATTTTAACGCTAAGGTTTGCGAACTCGAAGCCCTTTCTCCGAGGTGCTCTAACGTCTTCTTCGCGCGACCTAGCAAACATTATAACTACAACTTAACCGAAATCATTGACCTAATCTAATCCTCTGATTAATTGTCTATTAAGTGTCTAAATCTCAATTCCTTAATTAATTATTAATCAATTATCTAGCTTAACCCTTCAATATAAACTAATTGATTACTAAACTTATCAAAGCAATGAACTACTAGTTATTACAAACCAATTACAAAACAAACTACTAATTACTGATTAAATCATAATTATCTACTTGATTGCTCCTTCTTAAACTTGATTAATCAGATACTAAGTATTAAGCCGATTAACCTAACAAAGTACTAATTAATTTGTAATTAACTTAACCAAACTAGATAAATTATCAAGCAAGCCCTTAATTAGTCAACTTAACTCTAATTAATCAAATCTGATTACCATTTAAGTTAATCCACTAATACTCTTAATCAATCAACTTGAATTTAATTAACCTAATTAACCCTTTAATTAACTTACTAATATAATTAACCTAGATTAATCAAGTTAATTAACCCGTACCTTAATTAATCAATTAATTAATTTACTCCTCTCCGTCTTCTTCTTCTTCTTCGTGTCAAACAGGGCAGCAGGTGCGGGTGGCGTCGGCTGCTCGGCGGGAGGAGGCTGGCGAGCTACTGGGCGTCTGCTTCCTTCTTCTCCGGCGACGGAGAGCGGCGGCAGTGAGGGCGCGGCGGAGCAGAGAGGAGGAAGAGGAGAAACAGGGGAAAGGGCGGCGCCTCCGCTTCTCTTCCCGCAGCGACGGTGAAGACGTTGGTCCTCTCCACACGAGAAGGCGACGGGCGGCGATCAGTTTTTCCGGCTCAAACAGAGGCGGCGGCGAGGGAGGAATCGCGAGCGAGGCGGCGCGGCAGGGCGTCTGGCGGCGTTTCCTCGCAACAGACGACGGCGGAGGGTTGCGGCCTGCAGGGGATGGCGGCGCTGGTCGAGCTGGGGTCGGCTAGGGTTCGGCCCTCTTTAAAGCCTTCTCCTTTCCGAGTTATCCGCCGGTGGACGCGGGCGGTGGCGGCCGGGCGCGGTCTACGCGAGACGCGGGCGCGTGAACGGGTCGGCGTATTTTTAATAGGGAATGCACAGTAACTTTCCCAATTAATCTAAAACACCGCCCTTTTTATCGGTTAAACCCAACAATTAAACCTATTATTGTAACGAACCGGGTTCGCTTTTGGTTCGCGTGGTTCGGCCATCAAACGACCTCCGATTTAGTCGAAACCGGTCTCGTTGGATTCGTCTTTGCAAGACGAATCTTTTTACCTATTTGATTTCTATCAAACTCCCTTCTACCATTTAACTAAAGGACCTTTATTTGAATTTTTAAATCTAATTAAAAATTCAAAAATAGACAAAAATAACTCGGGTGTTACAAGGGACATTTGACTTTGAGTCTTTTTTTCTCTTGATTTAGGCTACCTACACTTAAGTCAACTTCTCTTAACTCGAACACCCTAAACTTGAGTACAATCATTTTGATTTGATTTGGACTATTTATCCTTAAGTTCAATCCTTTTGATATTGATTACTCCCCTCAAGTCCAATCCATCCAGTCCCTTTAAACTTCATTATCTAAATCTTCTAATTAGAATGATAGAAATATTCTTTTTTTTCTAACATCTATTTTAGGGCCATAAATGAATTAAGATTTATAATGTTGTAATCAAATTAAATTAAATTAAACTTAAAATGAATTAAATCATTAAAATAATTATTTAAATTTGATTTAATTTTTTTATGAATTTAAATTTAACTTAAATTTAATTTATTTAGATGTTATTAAATTCTCAATTAAATTTATTTCATTATTTAAAAATATTTATAATTTTAAACTTTTAATTGATTATTAAATTTAATAATATAAATTTATTTATTCACTATAAAAATTTCTTTATTTATTTTTCATATTAAAAATTTTGTTGATAAAAATAATCCATAAATATCCAACTATTTTTATTTAATATATTTATTTAATTTAATAAATTATTCAAATTCGAATGAACATATATAAATACTTACCAAACGGAACACCAATTTTATTTTTTAATTCATTTGCAACTCTAACAAAAAAATTCTCCTTCAATGATGAGGTTCCAATCCAATTCTAAGTCTCAAAACTAGCCGAACAAGTGCCAACTTGATTTATTAAAGCACTCAGGTCATCACACGATTCTACAACATATAGCTTCACCAATGTAATTCATAAACAACATAACAGTTCAGCAAGTTATACAACGTCCTCTATACGTGTGCGTGGGAGAATTTTCAACAGGAAGAATCTCACTCCACTTCGTCCTCACTCCAAATGAAAGCGAAGAACAGAAAGGGACTGCAAAAGTAGTCCCATTTTATTCAGCCTATTTCACATATAGCAAGTAGGCCTCACTGAGGGTTCGGCGGCCTGCTGTTGGCTGCCGAGACCCTGGAGCCCCATTCAAGCAACTCCTTGCTGGTATCATCCTTGTGCACAATCACCTCTATGAAGCACAGGCAATCCTTCTTTGGTCCTGTTGCTGTCTGAATTGCCTCCTTCAGTTCCTCCTCGCGCACCACCTGCACAAGCACAGGTGCATTCCAGAAATTCAGAATTCCAGTTCTATAGCATCACAGTGCAGATCTCTCTACCTTTGCAGTCCAGCAATTGCCCTCCCCGTTGTGGATGGCATCCACCAGGGCAGTGTAGTTCCAGTTCTTGATGACATTGTAAGGGCCATCGTGGATCTCGACTTCAATAGTGTACCCTCCGTTGTTTATAAGGAAGATGATGTTGTTCTGGCTGCATCTTATCATTGTCGACACATCCTGCGCTGTCACCTTAATTGCCAGAAACTCAAAGATCAGAATTCTTGAGTTGAGAGCATAATCTAATGTTTGTTTGTTTGTTTGTTTTTTTTGTCATTAGAAAGTTGTTAAAGGATATTCTGTTATTTAGAATTATTCTCTAAAATTGTAAAAGAATTAACCCCATATTTTAAATAGAATTATGAAAATTTTCATATTTGAATAGAAATGTTCTCTACAATTTGACTGATTTTCTCTTACATATGCATTACATCTTTACAAAGAACGCTGCATCAATGAATATCCATTTTCCTTTCAAAATTCGTTGGACAAGGATTTTATAGTGATTAAACACATACAAGTTAGGTGTGCAGATAAGATTTACATACCCAACTACAGATAATTGAGACTCATATGTGAAGGCATTGAACAAAGGATTTCATAGATAATCATATCGCACCTGGAATTATATGCATGTAAATCCAATGATACAGCACCAACGAATCGACATACATAAGTTCAATGACAGGATTTATTTATACAACTGAGATGACTTCAAATAATTGAGATTCATGCTAGTTTTTCTTATGGTTAATAAAAAGGTTAATTGTTAAAAAAAAAGATCATGAACAGCATGTGTATAAGTTATCACAAACTCTGGAAATTATCAAATCTATTACAAACTAATAACAAATCTATCACAAAATTCAAAAATTATCAAACTATTTTAAACTTGTTTTAAGACATAATGAATTTACCATGTAATTATGATGACATGGGAACCTTCCCAAGTAGCAAAACTGTTATGTCAAATGCCAAGAATTAAAGAAATTAATTATCTTTTTACCCATTCTCTTATTTACAACCAACCCTGGGGATTTACCACCTATCAATCTGCCCACCACAGTGGCACCTCCCACACCGCTACCATCGTTACACAGATTGCATTAGCAACGACATCAGCGCAATGCCATCGCTAGCCTCTCTTGCTCCATGCCTCATGATAAAACGATCAATGTTGTTTAGATGTCGGTCTAGCACAATGCACGACCACCTCCTACCTCCAATGCATTGAATGTTAAATTTTTATTTTGCAAAAGTCTTGGCAGGTGTATGTTGGTCGGATGCTAAATAATAAAGAAGTCTTTGTAGGATCGAGTTAGAGTGTTAGAAGGTGGTGAATAGCGTTTTATCACTTTTTTTCACTCGTTTAATAAATTGTACGTAAAAATAGAGTGCGTAAATAAAATTACAGCAAAAAATAAGGAATAAGTATGCTTTGATTTATTTAGTTCACAACCACAGTCTGCTACTCTAAGGCCCACAATCCTTGATCATTTTCGACGAACAATCCATTATAAAAGCTCCCCTCTTATGAGAAGGAGTTTATCACTTTACAAAATCGATTAGGAACAGTAAATCCTTACCATCCTAAGATGTTAAGTACAAAAGCAACAAGTAACGGTTACCGACTTAGAAGATAAGAACTGTAGATGTCGGTGTAGCTCCTCAACGTTACGACAGTATACTCGATCGACTGTTCGCATGCAAGAAGTCATCATAATAGTGTAGTAAGTTGATGTTAGGGCTTCCCCTCACAGCTGCTTATAAAGGCTGATCCGGACGCTTGGAAGTCCTTCCGAGATGCCTCCACATTATCCCATCGATCCGCTTCCGACGCTGACTCGGCATCTTCCGAGCGCCTGTATCCCTTCTGGGCACCTGGATGCTGACGTGGAGGTTGCCTGATCAATTTTGACTCTGCAACGCCTTATCCTTATCTGAGCATCTGGAACCTCTCCGGAGGCCTGGAGGCTGAGGTATCCCAACCTCTAGGACTCTGCCACCTCATGCACCTCACTGGCCCGTTCGATTGACGTCCGAGCGCTTGGATCCCTTCTGAATGTCTGGACCGTCCAATCGCTTGGATCTAGATAAGAGCGCCAAAAATACAAGGTTACAATCTCTCCTTTCCTACATCATAAGTTAGTATAGAAATAAAATATAATAGGAAAGTAACAATTTTGACAAATTATTTGGTCTTAACTTTAGGTTTTCGATGAAACCCTAGGTCAAATCGACACCTACTGTTCCCCATCTCGGGAACGCGTCCTCACTCACTCCACTCAGGAGAAGTTACCTTTTGTCAACTTGGTCCTCCAGACCCGTTGGACTTTTACTCAGCCTTGACCCTCGGCCCCTAAGACTTCCACTGCTAGACGTTTGATCCTCCAAACTCGCCTAGACTTTCCCACCTAGTGCTCTAATATGCCAAGACTTCTTGCCCAGTCCTCTTAACCAAGACTTCCTTGCCCAGTCCTCTAAATCAGATCTTCCTTACCTAACCGTACTAGAGCTTCCTTTGCCTAGCCTCAATTAGGACTTCCTTGTCTAGTCGCAATTAGAGTTTCCTTTGCCTAGTCTCAACTAGGACTTCCATGTGCTAGATGCACACTCAGTTCAACTTATTAGTCCACTTCACAGACTTAACTTGAACCCTTTGCCATTATCAAAACTTAGGTTTGATCATTTGATGCTCCTTACACCAACAGTCCTAGCAAATCAAGGTTGATCAAATGTTAGATAATGATGAAGTTTTAATATGTCAAGATTGAATGGATGCTAGGCAATAGGAAGTCCTAACAGGTCAAAGTTGATTGGATGTGGGTGTTGGGATTGTCCCGGTGCAATACACATATTTACACGTTTCACAAACATGCACAACAGAAATAGAATAATAATTAACAAGAATTATCATAACACACACATGCAAAATAGAAAATAATACTGTACAAGGCATGAGTGAAAATTAAAATTTTACAGAATAGTAAATATTCTACATGTACCTTATTAATGACATTGAGCGAAGTTGGTACCAACCGAGCGGTCCTTGTCAAAGTTTCGCCTCTACTAGTGATCCACGCCAAGTATGAGTGACATATGATAGTGTTGGTTTCTATGTGATCACGTGTATGATGCACCATTAACGCTTACTCAGATCTGACACTTTGTCAAACATGATGTGAGATAGAGTCATTGGTTATTTTGTATGCTTGTGCTTTTTCTTTGATGATATACATATTTACCTTCATCAAAAAAAAATAGTGATCTACACCAAGCCCTCGTCTGGACGGCTTCTGAAGCCACGAGTTGCGTCATCGTCTTCAATACTAGTCGATGATCGATAACGATTGATTTGAAAGAAAACCTAATTCCAAAAATACGCAACAATATTTGTTGCGATCATTTTCTGGGGCTTTCTAACTATCATCAAAAATCATATTCCTGGTGTAGTTTTCGGTGGTCAACCATTGACCGTTGATAACGGGCAAACAACTAGAACCTTTCCGACGTTGATGGAACGATCTCTAAAAACTTCACAAGTTTCCGCAAAGATGGTTGATGGTCGTCAGATGACCGAGATTGATTGGCAACGATTGGAAAACCTATGCAATGATCAAAAATAATTTTCAATGACTGCATAGAGTTTCGACTAAACCTAATACAATCTGACAGCAACTCCGACATTGACGCGGCGGCGGCTCCGCTTCGGCAACCAATCCGGTAGCGGCTCCACGTCGACAAACAACCTAGCATTGGAACCCTAATCCGGTTCGACAACAACAAACAACGAAAAAGAGAAAACATCGATCTTTCTCAGTTAGCCTCCGCTGCCAACCACCACAGCCAGCCACCATCATTAGTCACCATAGCCAGGCACTGTCGTCTGGTCACCGCAGCTAATCACCCCGTCAGCCACCACCGATAGGCGTCACCATCCACAATCGGGAGAAATAAGGCACTCGGGAGAGGCTCTGGCCAGTGATGTTCGTGTGGAGGAGAAGACTCAAGCCGACGGAGTTCGCATGGAGGAGAAGACTCAGGCCAGTGAAGTTTACGTGGAGGAGGAAAGACGCGCAAGGCCGACATCCCTTGGCAGACGACACTCAGGAAGAAGAGAATCGACAACAATGGCTAGGGTTTCTTCTTCCTCTCCCACGTATACGGCTGGCGAAGGGTTTTGGCGCTACATGCTTGCTTCTTCAGTGGTTGGCGAGAGGAGACGATCAACCACACCTTAGGGTTTTTGGTCGCGATCCTTAAATGAGATCGCAACCCCGTCTTGCAGCGTTGGGTAGAGAAGACAAAACCTAAACAAAAAATCAGAAACCCTAAATTGGGTTCAGCCTCGTTACTGTTGCAAATCGAACCACTACTATAGTGAACCGGGCTGGATTTAATGCGGTTCAAAACTAAATCGCTTGGTTCACTAACTAAACGATATCTGATTTGATCAAACTAGTTTTGTTCATTTCATCTTCACAGGATGAAGCCCATCATTGTTTCCATTTTGCCAAAATATCTTCCATCATGGACCAAATCAAGTTGGTTCAATTTAGTTCAAAATCGAATCATTAGGTTTAATAACCAAACCACCTCCGATTTGAACTAAACCATTTTTGTTTGTTTCATCTTCATACAACGAAGTTTATCATTTTGTTCTTTGCCCAACCTAACTATACTTTATTTCTCTTGATTTGAGAATCTAATTCTCAAACTCATTTTAAGTCATTCGGATAACTTGTAATGTGTGTGACTCAATAGGTTCCCAATTAGGTTGGTCGTCCATAATTAACCATTAATTACGGAACGATCATGAGTGGCACCTAGTAGTACATCATACTCTCTAATTAATAGAAAAATCAACTATTGATTCTAGAACAATTTCTAAATCCTTCAACAGATATAATAAAACGTGTCTCGTTCCTTTCACCATTTTATACCCGCTTAGTTCAGGACATAGTCTATATGTGTCAGTCTCCACTAGGCTTACTACGTCACACCTAGCCCAAACTTGCTTTCTTGTCCTGTGGATTTAAGTTACTTATACATGTGTCCAAGAGTATCATACTTTTGACATGTCATACTTCCTCAATGTTTATGAACCTTTTTAACCAGACTTTCCGAGGAGATTCGTAAGCCGTAACAAATTCTCATGAGAGATAACTAACTGTTATTGTTTACTAGGAAGAAGTCCTAATTGGGTACTCAGTGACAAAGGGTAGGATACCAGTAGTATTGCTGAAGTGCCAAGTGACAGCGGGAGAGCTATATAACCGGGCTATCTAGGTATCATCTCGAACTAGTAATCATATCATTAGAGATTCATGATTTAATTCCGATGAAGCCTGAAAAGGTCTAATTGGATAGCTTGGTTAGAATCCCTACATTGATATAAACATTAAGAAATAGCAAAACATCCATGATAGTATCAGCCATAACTCTCAAGGACTCCAAAATCCTAGGATCGTTTCCCATACCTACAATATAGTTGATTCCCTTTCGTTCGAGGATTAGGTCCTTTAGTTCTCCTTCTTTCTCGTTCCAACACCAAAACCATTTGGTTTGCAACTCTTTTTGTGCTAGTCTAGTGATTAATTCCACGGTCCCTATGGATTCGATAACTTTTTATTACTTGACGACAACCGTACTCTTGCGGGAGCCTATCAATCATCTTGCTTAACAAAAAATAAAACTATACACATCCTACTTAATAGAAAATAAAATTATACACATCCTACTTAACAAAAAAGAAACAAAAGAAAATAAAGCAAGTATATACAAAAACAAGTTGAGATAGGAAAACTCCCCTTTTATCGGGAGAATGGATTGTCGCAAGAGGAGTCCCTTGATTCCTGATCGTCCTGGGTTCTCAACTCTGCAACTATATCTAGTCAGCATCGATGAAAGTGATCCTAGAGACATTGCTTCCAGTGCAATTTCCTACACTTTCGTGCACCTCTCCAATATAGAAAAGACACAATAAGCATAGTGTCACTGAAAATCAACAACATCCACCAAATAATTAGAATTAAAAGAATTAAACAATTATAATAAATGAATGAATAAATAAATAAATAACATCAATCAATGAATAAACAAATGAAATGAATAAACAATTAAGAACACTAATATACAGTCTAAAATATATAAACATCATGTGAGTCCCCGACAACGGTGCTAAAATTTTGATAGATGTTTATTTGGGATGTTTTATGGGAATTATTTTATTTATATATTTTATTCCCTTATTTGTTGTCACTCACACCCATCAAAATTAATTATTTATTTATTTACCAAACCCCTATTTATCGTTAAAGTAATATAGAGAGGTCCGGGTCGTCTCTCTTGGACTCAATGATGAAAGTTCTAGACATTTAGTGAGGGGGTTTGTTATTGACTTATTTATTCCCATTTACAATGTCAATTATTCATAATTGAATTCACAATTAACAAAAGAATCCTATCATACAAAGTGTACATTCCTAAGTCGTACATTTATTCAACAATGTTTCATGTACAATATATACAACTAAACCCCTAACAATGTACATCTAACCACATATCCACAATATTAAACAATGAATCAAAACATGATAACCCATTTCAATCAAATTTATATATAATGCTAATACGACTAGTTCCACATACAAATACGACATACAACATGATATCATTCCTATAATATGTACAAGCATACAACACTTATGTCATACATCATACATCCACATACATAATACATTCATTATGTTGAATTAACATACAACAACTATATCATGAACAACTACAATAAATCATCTTACAACATTACAAGATATGTATCATATACGTCCAATACTATGTACCATTACAGTGTACCACATACAACAACATTATACATCACACAAAAGCCTAGACTACATTACAATTGTAAAACAACATTTCACAAACCTTTTCACAACAACTGATTAACATCAAACAATTATCACACAAACCACTTATCAACAAACAACTACTTTTATTCCAATTCACAATCAATAGTTCAATAAACCCCTCAATGAATCTGTTAACTTATTGGTATTTACAAAATAACCTCAAACAAGAGTAACAACCAATGCACACAAAATGGTTCTAGGGTTCCAAATTCTGTCCATCCATGACCAGGCAGAGATAAACAAGCAAACATGGGGGATTTTTGCGATCTGTAAGAACAAAACATAACATAACAGGGACAAACAAATGAGTTTAATTCATGCTAGGGTTAGGATTTATGACTTCCCTCAATCGGCACCGGTACCAACCAAGGAAAGGAGAAATAGGGGAATTTGGTGAAGGTGGATAGCTAGCTGATAGATGAACCCGATCAACACAGAACAGGACCGGAGTTTGGTAGACTTCACACCAATAGAATGGACCTCACCGGAGCTGGACTAAACCGATGAAAAGCGATCGGAGAAGCCAAGATTGGGATGCTCCACCTCCTCTACCAGACTCTTGCCGTCCAAAAACAGGAGCATTAGACAAAAGTAAATTGGGAAACTTACCTTGCTTCATCGGTGGAGGAGACCATCGGAGCCAAACAAAATCAACCCTTCGCCTTCGAACCACGTCGGTGAAGGTGATGCTGCTCGGAGCTAGTGGATGCGGACGCGACAGAGGGTTTACTGGAGAACCACTCATAGCTACATCCCTGTGCGGAAGACCGTCATGCACCAGAAAACCACCCATAGCTCCGTTCCGCGGCGACAGGGACTAGGTTTTTGCCTCCGAACCACATCGGCGAAAACCATGCGGGGAGTCGGCGCTCGTCGACTGGGCTCAAGCCGCCGCTGCTGTGGCTGATCGAAGAAGGATGAAGAATGGTGGTGGAGCGCACGACGGAGCTCGAAGTCGCGTCGGGGATGAAGGTGAACAATGGATGGATGTCACGATTGGGAAACACTGTAACTTCCCAATCACGACCGAGCTCCCTTTGCTTTGAACCGGCGCTTCCCCTTTAACCCTAGCGCTTGAACCAGCTTTGCAAGTGAACTATGGAATTAAACCGAACCGGGTTTATTTGCAATTGAACCTGCTGAGCCAAGTGGACTTTGGGCTGAATCAGTTTGAATTTGGCTGAATCAAATTGAATGTGGGCCGGCTAGTTTGTATTGTGTTTGGGCTGAGCTTGGGTTTTGGGTTGAGTTGAGCTTGGGTTTAGCTAATTTAATTGATTGAGCCGAATTGAGATTTAGGTTCCACTCGAGTTAAATCCAACAGCTTAAACCAAGCCAATTTCGCATCTGATTGAATCAAATTGAATTCGAATGGACCCGGACTCAAACCAGAATTGTAATTGAGCCCTCTAATTATCATTCTCTTCATTCAAATTCCTGCAAAAAAATCAGAAATCACAAAATTAATATCAATAATTACCAAAAATTCATGAAAAATTAGAATGAAAGCATAATTTCATCCAAGATAAAAATTAAGCTCAACAACCCAATTATTGCATGAAATATAATAAAAAATTACCCAATCTAATCCTAATTTACCCAGTAAAAATGTCAGTTATCAATTAACCCTTGGTCGAACAAATCAGACCTAGGTGTATTGTCAAACATCGAAACTCTAGGGACAGACTAGTGCTCCTTGTACCAACAACATCATCATCTCAATGTCGATCCTTCTCCATGTTAGCTTTAGAGCCCTTATCCTTGACCACATAAATCGCCACATTAGCATGCCAAGAGTTATTCGTTGCACCACATCATCATGTTGAGAGTTATCCTATGCCATGTCAACTTCCTGTGGCTTATCTTTTCCACATCAGTCATCATATCAGTATTATAAAAACTTCAACTGCCAATTCATTGATTTGTGCCACCTTAACATCTGATCGACTAAACATCATCATTTGGTGGCTTGAATGGTTCAGTTGACTGATAACACCAGTTCAGTCGCTCGAATGGTTCGATCAACCGATAGCACCAATTCGATTGCCTAAACCCTACAACACCAAGTTAGCATAGTTCAAGTAATATGAAATTAAGCATTAATAGTTAACAAACTATTTAGTAATCGCCTAAGGTTGTCCCCATAGTGATAACTCATGCTTACTTCTCTTTCTTTTCAGAAAGACCTTTCCACTCTAGGAGCTTACCTTAACTCACCTTGTGTCAAACATCGGGTCTAGTTGACCTATTTGGGCTTCCTCTGCTTGACGTTAGATTTTTTTACCCACCATGACTTCTCTTGACTCAATGTATGGTCCTCGTTGATCCATTATGTTTGCCCCACTAGATGTCAGGTCTAGCTAACCATCTAAACTTCCTCCCTAGTGTCTAATCACCATGATCTATCAAGACTTCATTGCTAGTATATAGTCCACTTGACCTATTAGGGCTTTCATGTTAGGTTTGCAAACTTACCATAGCTCATTAGTCCACAAGATAGGGGGCATACGTAACACTGAACCCTAACCTTCAACCTCTAGAATTGACTTAAGGGTTCATCTACGTATAATAAGTTGTCATCCCTCGTGACATGCGGGATCAAGTATGAATCTTCTACATGAAAGATAAAGATCAAATATGGGTTGCTTGAGAAAGTAGATCAAATTCTTTTGGCCCTTTAACGATTTATCATAGAACTTAAAGAGTCTATCTCAAGTCACTATATGAGTTGTAATCAGGAAGACACATCGATGTTTCAATTTTTTTTCTTCTACCCATAGGCACATGTGATTATCTTGGGACAATTACTTTCTTTTCTTCTACCCATAGGCACATCCAATTATATTGGGACAAATCCCTTCAATGTGATCTTACATTGAAATAAAAGAGGTGCATTCATCGACAAACATCATAGTGAAATAAAAACCCTAAAATTGTCTTCCAAACTAGCTTTACCACCATTTTCATTCAATCTCTCTTTCTTTTCTTACAACAACATAACTTTTTCTAATTTGTCTAGATAATCTTCATTGCATGTATTTTGGTACTCAACAACACAGTCTCAGTGGATGATATTTTATTACTTGATGACATCGTGCACTTATGGTACGAGCACATCAGGAGGCAACCCAAGTTTCCTTTTTGCTTTTATTTAACTTTTTATTTCTTGTTTTTTATTTTATTTATTATTTAATTATTTTCATTCTTTAATTTGATTTCAAGGTTAGGGAGATTCATAGCCTACCCGTGGCAGCCGTTATAGGCATGGAGGAAGAATAGGATGAACCACTTGCAAATCGCGGTGAGCACCATACCCATGATTCTTGAGAGGAATGTTTGATTCAAAAAACAATCTTTCTATAATGCTCCACAACCAAGCCATGAAGGCCACCATGCCAGTGGTGGCTCGGTCGCAGCCAATTTTGTACATCCAAAACATGCAACGGGTTAATCATGGCATGTCTCATTGCCATGTCATGGCCCATGGGGAGGGATAAAACCCCTTCGAATCTGTGTTTCTTCCCCACTGCTAATCCCTAAAACAACTCCTTTCGTCCTCTCTTCGTCTCCTCACAACACCTCTTCTTTCTTCTCCCTCAAAACCCTAGATCCTTCTCCCAAGATCTCAAAACCACCTACTTTCTTCTTCTTGCCTCTCAAGTAAGCCCTTATTCACAAAACCTTCCCTTTCCTCTTGTCCTAATTTCTTCGCTTTCTTCTTCCACCACAAGAACACATATTTTCATCCCTCTTCCTCAACCCCTAACTTCTTTTCTTCAAGATTTTTTTCTCTCTTTGTGTTCAGGTACAATATTTTTGAAGTGACAATGAAGGCTCAAGCTCACAAGCAAAGGAGAAAATAAAATCATCAAGAGAGGGTAACAATTCAAACCCCTTTGGCATTATCTTTTGTGATGAAAATCATAAAACTTGATATGAAATGCTTGCTAAGCGAAATATTGTTAATACTAGATATATGGATGATCATGTTCTTAATGCTCTAGGTCTTAGGGATTATATTTTTTGGATGTTGGAATAGGTAGGATGGACTACACTAATTAATTTTAAATTTCTTACCTATGAATTCTTGAGTTCTATTGAGGCCAATATCTTGTATGTGGAAGGATGTGACGAAGGTCGCATTACCTTCTGTTTGTTTAATGCTAAACACCACTTGAACCTAGAGTAATTTAATTCAATTTTTGAGTTATCTTATGGTGGAGATTTGATGTGTGCGAATCATACACATATTTTTGGTATCATTTATCATATATTTATTGAATTATATGAGCATATTTTGCATAAACTCCTAGCTTTTGCATTCTTTTCATCTTTTTAGTTTGGATGACTACTCTTTTGCGTATTTTATTGATAGGATTTCAAGATCTTGATGTTGGAGCTTGTTTGTAGAGGAAAAGCTAAAGGGGGCAGCATTGCAACATAATCCACGGCTAGACCATGGCACCTGCCATAGTCGTATTCCATTCGAAATTTCAGCGAGAAGTTTTCCATCATGATCCACGGCCAGCCCATGGTGCCTACCACGGTCGTGGATCACTAGGTTTTGATGGTGGCGCCCCTCAACTTTTAGAAAATTTTGTTATATTTTAGAAACATTTGGAGGCTATAAAAGCAACCAAGGGACGCCAGTTTGAGGGATCTTGAATTTCTCATGGCAGGAGACCCAAAAAAGATCCTTCTTTGAAGAGATCCAAGGAGCCTAGAGATTTTGACTATCAAGGAGCACGTGGAAATCATCCAGAGACGTTGACGACATCTACAAGTAAGTTCTTTCTATACTTTGATCTCTATTTTAAATTGTAGAATGATTTCCTTGATGTCTTTGGTTTATCTTTCCATCGTGCTAGAGTAATCTTCTTAATTCTAGGATTAGAGAGTAACTCGATATTGAATTGACAATTATAGTTTGTTATTCTTCTCTTTTATCATATGATATATTTGATCGTTGATTCATTTTTTAGCATACATAACATGCTAATATGTATTAACATATGTTAGGATATATCTTAGAGAAAATGGCAATGACCAAAAGGTGAACTCTGATCTCGGACCTATAAGAACTAGACTTAAGGGTTTGTTAACGAAAGTAGTCCAAACACTCTCGAGGATATCATGTTGGCTATCACAGAGTATAAAGGGTCTACCCCTATTCGATTTCCATGAAATTAGGAGTCATGTTAGGATAGATATACTAGTGTATTCTGGAAAGGGAGCATTCGGATATATCACCTTTAAGCATGATCTAAGATTGATGTAAGAGAGGGGTTCATAACTAAATTGTCAATGATCATCATGGTGAAATCGAAGTCATATGATTATATCTAAAACTAGTTTTCTCATTCTTCTTTTAATTTTGCTTTCTTAGTTTGTTTGTTTTCACAACAATTCTCTCATTTGATCGATCTATCTAGATAGTCTCTGTTGCATGTCAATTGGTAATCAACTCCACGATTCCAAAGGATGATAATTGTACTACTTGACGATAAATGTACATTTGTGATTAGCATGCATCAAGTTTTGGCACCATTGTCCAAGATTATGTTTTGTTGATATTAGTTTGATTTAAGATTTGGTTAATCTAGGTTCCATTCTTTTTCTTTTGACTATAATTTATCATCTTTTCCTTTACAGTGAATAATTTTACTTATATGCTAAGGTATTATAAATCAAGAGTTATGCTATACACAAATTGAGATTGATAGAACCTTTCACATGAGAAGAAAATAATAGAGGTAGGTAGAAGCTGAGTGAGAATAACATATACCGATCATAGCTGCCAACGACGAGAATAAGCCTTTGGCGGACTATGAAGCACTGAGTGTAAGAGGATTTAGATCTAGCATCCTAGACCTCCAGTGGATACAAATAACTTTGACTTGAAATTGACACTCCTTTCCATGATTCAATAAAACCAATTTGGAGGTGCATCTACGGATGATCCAAGCTACATTTAGAGGTATTCTTTGAATTGTATGAGATACTAAAATTTAATGGTGTTTTTGTAAATGCTATTAGGAATGTTTTTCTTTTTTCCTTGAGGGACAAGGAAAGAGCTTGGTTGCATTCCCTACCATTAAGAAGTATCACGACATGGGATTGATTGGAGCAGCATTTCCTCAATAAATATTTTCTCCTAGCAAGATGGCACACCTGAGGAATCAAATCACGAGTTTAGCCAGAAGGAAGGAGAATCTTTGTTCAAGGCATGGGACATATTTAAGGGGCTATTGCACCAATGGCCACATCTTGGATTAGAGAAGTGGCTAATCATCCACATCTTTTATAATGTAATCACTTATGCAACAAAGGTCTTATTAGACTCCACAACTAGGGAAGCCTTGATGAATAAAAGACTAGATGAACCTTTCGACATAATAGAAAGTGTGGCTCTGAATCACTACCAATGGGCAAACGAAAAATGTAACCCTATGTAGGTTGTAGTAAGTATAGTGAAAAAGAATATATGGAATTGGTTGTGGGTATCTCTCGTGTCCACCAACGTGTCTCATGCATGCTCTAAAACAGATGCAAGCTGCATGTGGAATATAATAGGCATGCATGCCTATTGCATTTGGGCTTAATCTATACATTAATAGGCCCGGTTGGTATATTATTATTATTATTATTATTTTAATTGAGATCTCTGGATTTTACAATCTGATTAATCGGAAGATGAATAGTCTGATCCCACATATTAACAACCAGGTAAATCTGAAAAGCATATCCGGGTTGTGACTCAGGGATCCACGATTCGATCTCCAACTACGGCGTATTTGCAAGAATTTTCCTCCAAACGGGGAACGTAATTAAAGGATGTTGGACATCTGGATTAGTTACCGTATGCGCTTTTTGATTTACCCTGGTGGTCGGTGGAAAATTTTCGTAGGACCGGGCCGACCACCCCCAGGGATTGAGTCCATAAGACTGATTGAGATTTATCATTTTTTTAAAAAAGCACAGGTGAGTTCTGATATGACACTCTAGCATCACTAGTGAATTGGACTCCACAGGTATTCCGAGACTTGTCCCATGCATGCCCTCTAAAAATTGGCCCCCCCTCGATAAAAATCCTGGCTCCGCCCCTGGGAGAGGCAGAGGGAGAGCGCCGGAGGGAGAGGCAAAGGGAGAGCGCCGGAGGCGGAGATCGCAGAGAAAGAACGTGCGGAGAAGAAAAAATCGGGATCGGATCCAACCCTAAATCGTGACTATAGCGACGGAAGTAAATTTCCGTCGCTAATTAGCGACGGATATTTTTCTTCCGTCGCTAGGCAACTTGGATTAGCGACGGTTAATTCATTCCGTCGCTAATTAGCGACGGATATTTTAATTCCGTCGCTAATTAGCGACGACATTATTTATCCGTCGTAGATTATATCATTATCGACGGAATAAAATATTTCGTCGCTAATTATAGCGACGGAATTAAATTCCGTCGCTATTTCCGTCGCTATTTCATGGTTTTTTTGTAGTGCTTAACAACCAACTGAATGATTTAAATTTGAACTTTTGACACTAATGACTACACCTCTATTTGACTAAATAACCTCTCAAGTCGATTGCTCATCTTTTTAGTCAACTAAAAAATTTTTGAATCAACATCCAGCCATGGTAAGGTAACTAGAGTACTCTAGTTGATTGGCTTGGCCAACCATCATAACCCCAGAAGTACTCTAGTTGATTTGAACTAGTTGATAAAATCCAATTGGGATACCTTACTATGTCACAAGGCTTTCACGACTAAGCCCTAAATAGTAGATCCTATACCTACGCAATCACAAGTCTAATCCACGCAATTACAATAGACTCTCTCATGTCTCCGACTCTTTCTTCTTCAACTCTTGATTTAGGCTACCTACACTTAAGTCAACTTCTCTTAACTCAAACACCCAAAACTTGAGTCCATTCATTTTGATTTGATTTGGACTACTTATCCTTATGTTCAATCCTCTTAATATTGATTACTCCCCCTCAAGTCCAATCCATCCAGGCTACTTTCTCTCTAAACTTCATTATCTAAATCTTCTAATTAGTATGATAGAAATATTCTTTGAAGTTTATCTAAATCTTCTAATTAATATGATAGAAATGTTCTTTTTTTTCTAACATCTTTTTTAAGATTGTAAATGAACTAAAATTATAGTGTTCAAGTTTATTTGATAAAATAATCGAACTAAATTAAATTGAATTTAAAGTGAATCAAATCATTGAAATGTTTATTCAACTTGATTTTTTTTACAAACTTAAACTTAATTTAAACTTAATTTATTTAGATATTATCAAACTTTCAATTAAATTTATTTAATTATTAAAAAAACTATAATTTTAAACTTTTTAATCTATTATTAAATGTAATAATATAAATTTATTTATTCATAATAAACAAATTTTTATTTATTTTTCATATTAAAAATTTTATTAATAAATATAATTCACATAAATACTCAACCATCAACATTAACAAATTCAACATATATTCATTCAAATTTATTTATTTAATTTAACGACTTATTCAAACACGAACATAAATAAATACTTACCAAACCGAACACCAAATTTACTTTTTGATTCATTTACAATTCTAACAAAAAAATCTCCTTCAATGAGGTTCCAATCCAATTCTAAGTCTCAAAACTAGCCCAACAAGTGCCAACTTGATTTATTAAAGCACTCAGGTCATCACACGATTCTACAACATATAGCTTCACCAATGTAATTCATATAAACAACAGAACAGTTCAGTAAGTTATACAACGCTCTCTATACGTGTGCGTGGGAGAATTTTCAACAGGAAGAATCTCACTCCACTTCATCCTCACTCCCAATGGAAGTCATCATCAACAATATAGCTTTTTGCTTAGAGGATATGAAAGCGAAGAACACAAAGGGACTGCAAAAGTAGTCCCATTTTATTCAGCCTATTTCACATATAGCAAGTAGGCCTCACTGAGGGTTCGGCGGCCTGCTGTTGGCTGCCGAGACCCTGGAGCCCCATTCAAGTAACTCCTTGCTGGTATCATCCTTGTGCACAATCACCTCTATGAAGCACAGGCAATCCTTCTTTGGTCCTGTTGCTGTCTGAATTGCCTCCTTCAGTTCCTCCTCGCGCACCACCTGCACAAGCACAGGTGCATTCAGAAATTCAGAATTCCAGTTCTATAGCATCACAGGGCTCTCTCTCTACCTTTGCAGTCCAGCAATTGCCCTCCCCGTTGTGGATGGCATCCACCAGGGCAGTGTAGTTCCAGTTCTTGATGACATTGTAAGGGCCATCGTGGATCTCGACTTCAATAGTGTACCCTCCGTTATTTATAAGGAAGATGATGTTGTTCTGGCTGCATCTTATCATTGTCGACACATCCTGCGCTGTCACCTTAATTGCCAGAAACTCAAAGATCAGAATTCTTGAGTTGAGAGCATAATCTAATGTTTGTTTGTTTGTTTTTTTTGTCATTAGAAAGTTGTTAAAGGACATTCTGTTATTTAGAATTATTCTCTAAAATTGTAAAAGAATTAACCCCATATTTTAAATAGAATTATGAAAATTTTCATATTTGAATAGAAATGTTCTCTACAATTTGACTGATTTTCTCTTGCATATGCATTACATCTTTACAAAGAACGCTGGATCAAAGAATATCCATTTTCCTTTCAAAATTCGTTGGACAAGGATTTTATAGTGATTAAACACATACAAGTTAGGTGTGCAGATAAGATTTACATACCCAACTACAGATAATTGAGACTCATATGTGAAGGCATTGAACAAAGGATTTCATAGATAATCATATCGCACCTGGAATTATATGCATGTAAATCCAATGATACAGCACCAACGAATCGACATACATAAGTTCAATGACAGGATTTATTTATACAACTGAGATGACTTCAAATAATTGAGATTCATGCTAGTTTTTCTTATGGTTAATAAAAAGGTTAATTGTTAAAAAGATCATGAACAGCATGTGTATAAGTTAAAAACTCTGGAAATTATCAAATCTATTACAAACTAATAACAAATCTATCACAAAATTCAAAAATTATCAAACTATTTTAAACTTGTTTTAAGACATAATGAATTTACCATGTAATTATGATGACATGGGAACCTTCCCAAGTAGCAAAACTGTTATGTCAAATGCCAAGAATTAAAGAAATTAATTATCTTTTTACCCATTCTCTTATTTACAACTAACCCTGGGGATTTACCACCTATCAATCTGCCCACCACAGAGGCACCTCCCACACCGCTAGCATCATTACACAGATTGCATTAGCAACGACATCAGCGCAATGCCATCGCTAGCCTCTCTTGCTCCATGCCTCGTGATAAAACGACCAATGTTGTTTAGATGTCGGTCTAGCACAATGCACGACCACCTCCTACCTTATTCTCCAATGCATTGAATGTTAAATTTTTATTTTGCAAGGTTGAACTATGAGAAAAAGATGACATTTTTGATATTTATGTAAATCCTTGGTTTGATAGTCTGCCTCCTTACTAACATCAATTCAATTGATGCTTCTATGCTAGCAATACCACCTGGAGCAAGACTTTTGTGCCCAATTTAGCCCTTGAGTTTATGACCCCAACAAACATTTGGCGAATGCCACTAGAAGCCCCCATGCACGCATTCCCTCATCTCAGCAAAGAGCTCATGCAACAGATGAAGCTTCATGGCTACAAGAAGAGGAACAATAACAATAACCCCTTCATCTAAGGCAACATGCCTTCCCAAACAGGGTAAGAGAAGAAAAACATTATTGCCTAGCTCGAGAACATCAAGTTTGTTGCAAACTCTTTCGACCTCATCTCTAAAAAAGAAAGAGGCAGCTCCGCCTCAACAAAGATTCTCATTGCCTCCACCCTCGAGATTTGTTTGTCAATAGTGGAGTAGGTTGGGTGGGAACTGGATTAATATTGGAAAAATTATTTAATTTCTTTGATTTAATTAATTAGTTTATGATGGATAACATATTATATGATGTGCAATTTTGGGGCAGTTACCATGTTGGCATCTAATGACGGATTAATAGCAGTTCAACCCGTCCGAAGACGTTTACAAAAAATTTGACAAATTTAAAGTCCATGAAAGATTTGTAATATCATTTGTAAGACAGAGCAAAGTTTACAATATTTCTAGCAAGTAACCTTTAGTAATTAATATTTGGAGGCACTGAGCACAGAGGATTCCATAGAGAAAAAAATAACATGCAAGGAAAAGTTCGACAGATGATTCTATGATAAGAGTTATTTTAGTACCTGAAAGCTTCCATCACCAATACATGCTATGACACGCTTATCCTTCGCAGCCTGGGCGTACCCCAGTGTGGCTCCGACCGACCAACCAATAGAGCCATACTGCATTTGGAACTCATACCTGCAAGGAAAACAAGAGTTTGTTCTAAGGAACTATCAAGATAGAAGAATAGTTTGTTTCTAAGGAACTATCACAAAGAACACAATTTTGTATCTGTTGTATATGGCCTACCCACAGCCCTCTGGCAGTCTCAGCTTCTGGCAGTTGAACCACGAATCCCCTGTCTCTGCAATCACCGAAGTATTCGCCGAGAGCATTTTCTGGATGTGCTTGAAGAGCACATTGACCCTCAAGGGCTCATTGGGTTGCAACTCCAGCGGCTGCCCTTCGGGCACATAGATCCTCCGATAGTTCTCGTATGCTGTCGTGTTCTTGATAAGCCTTTTGGAGAGCGCCTGGATAAAATCTTTCATGAGAATGCAGCCGAACGCTGGGCCATTTCCGACCACCACCCGCTCTGGCTGGACGATGATGGATTTCTCCTTCTTTAGGAGGAGAGAGTAGCCGACTGAGCTGTAGTCGTTGAAGATGGGGCCAGCGAAGAGGTAGGCATCCGCCGACTCTACGATCTCAGCGCAGAAGGAGGTGCTCACCGCGCCCCAGTACGTGCCGATGAACCTGTGATGGGTCTCTGGAACAAGGCCTTTAGCCGATGGCATCACGGCATATGGGTAGCCGCAGGCGTCGACGAGCTCCACGAAGGCCTTCCCGGCCTTGGAGACCCGGATTTTGGGGCCGGCAACCAAGACGGGCTTCACGGCCTTGTTCAAGAACTGCGCCACGGCCTCCACCGCCACTTCCAATCCCATTTGGTTGCTCACTCTAACCCAAGATTAAAGCCCAAACTTTAGCTCATTACAAGTACAAACCAGAGAGTGCCAACGAAAAGGAAGGTAAGCATAGATGCCTCACTTCGGGGAAAGGAAGAACGGGACCGGCTCGCGGCTGAAGGTGGGATGAACTATTCCAGGCAGATTGCAACTGATGCTGATGTAAACGGGTTTGCTCTCCTTGAGCGCCGTGGAAATCGCGGTATCAACGAGCTCGTGAGCGTCCTCGAGGTTGTTGACCACCGCCTGTAAATGAGCCGCATAATTCGAACTTTATACTCCTAACTGAACAACAGATCGGGGGTTTCCCCCTTTTTCCGACAGAAAAAGGATTAGCACCTGGAAGCAGGTGACGGTTTGGAAGCATCGGAGCTCCTGGGAGAAGTCGGGGAGGCCGATGGTGTGGTGGATGATCCGATTGGTGCCGTAGTCGTTCGAGTTGGGGCCGCCGACGATGCAGATGACGGGAAGATTCTCGCTATACGCGCCCGCAATGGCGTTGATCACGCTAAGCCCGCCGACAGTGAAAGTCACGACGCAGGCGCCGACGCCGCGGTCACGGGCGTAGCCGTCCGCGGCGTACCCGGCGTTGAGCTCGTTGCAGCATCCCACGAGGGTGAGGTCCGGCTCAGATATGAGGTGGTCGAGGAGGGTGAGGTTGAAATCTCCGGGCACGGAAAAGACGTCGTGAACGCCGATCTGGACGAGCCGTCGGGCGATGTGGCGCCCAAGAGTACCGGCCTCCTCGGTCGCCGCCGACGAGGCCGGAGTCCCAGGCGCGATGGGGCAGCTCGGCGCCGAAGGCGGGCATCCGACGACCCCATTCGCCGTCTGTTCCTGTGCTGCACCCACCGATCCGATAGCTGTACTCATCGCAGCCGACGGGTCACTGATTCCGACCAGTTTAAAACAAAGGCGGTTGTTAAGATCAGTGTAAACTAAATAGGACAAGCGGTTGCTATGTGCAGAGACACGTGGCTCTCGGAGAGGAGCTTACGTGATGAGGACTTCGAGGTACAGGGACCGTCGGATGGCGGAGTGGGAAAAGCCGGCGCTCACAATGGACGGCGACGATTCAATAGGAATGTACGAGAGAGAGAAGGGGGGATGGTTTCGTCTGGGGGGTGATGGAGGCTTCCAGTGCTTTGACCGCCAAACGGTTCGCTCAAATCAGTTGCATCATCGTCACGCACTCAGGTTTCTCTTTATTCTCATGCTTCTCTTTATTCTAGATTCTTATCATTTATATATATACAAATAAAAAGACAAATAAAAAACACTTTATATTTTTTATCATCATTAAAAATATTTTATTTATTTAAAAAATAAGAAAAATATTTTTATTTAAATATTATTATAATAATTTTAGTCAAAATTCTTATGATTAAATAATTTCGATCAAAATTATTATACTATAAAAAAACTTAATTAAAATTGACTAATTTAATTTTAAAATAATTTGATATTATTTTAAATAATTTTGACTATCATAATTTAATTCTAAAAAAAATATTATTTAGTTTCACTAAATTAATTAGGTAAAAATCAAATAAATGCTCATCATTTGTATTTTCATTAATATGAAAACTCCATTTTTAATTAAAGGCAAATGAGCATCCTATTTAATTTGAATGATTTCAAATGCTTTTACAATTTATGATCATTTGGTTGTGAATTATTAACTTCTGCACATTGTAGAAGTTAGTTATTAACTTTTATACGCTATAGAAATTAATTACTAGCTTCTATAATAATGATTTTTTTATCATTTTGATGTTATTTATCTGCATGATAATCTAATATTCTGATTGGAGGAAACCAATTGAGCTGACTAATTAAAATAATATTTCGACGATTAACATAAATAATCAATATTTCATAACATTTATTATAATTGTAAAAATTAGTTGTTATCTTTTACAATGTGTAAACGTTAATTCTATAATTATAAAAATTAATTGCTAACTTCCACCTGATTTAACTGCAAATAATATAAAGATATTTCCAATAAGTTAAATAAGACATTCATTTCATTTTAATTAAAATGAAGCGTTGATATAACGTTAATTGGAAAGTAGAACGTTTGATATGACATTAATTGATTAATTGAAAAGTAGAACGTCATCTTTGATTTTTGCCCAAATTAATTCGTAGAATAAGCAAGACTTATACTGCAATTTATTTGATCCACTTTTCAATTTCATGATCAAATAATCTGCAATGCAAGATCTCTGTGTCTTTTTTTATATAATTATCTAATATCATTGGTGTTATATATTTAATCATCCAGGATGAACCTTCACCTAATCAATCTAAGAGTCTAATTGTGATGTAGCGGCAAACCGTTCAATAGATTACTAAATATTCATGATTTGAATCCCAAGTATGATGCATTACAAGATATTTTTCTTTAATGGAATAAAAAATTTAGGACATTGACTGTTGGATAAAGAATTGCTCGTGCTTTTGAATTTATCCGATAGATGAATCAAGGAAAAGATCATCCGTCTCTTATTGACATAGATAGAGATTTTACGTTATTCTCAAATGAACAACTTAACACCCTTAATACGAGAAGACCTTATGGTTAATGATTACTCTCTTTTTTAACTTCTCTATTTAGACATCATAGAACTGAAACCTTATACCTTCTTGATGGAGGTGAAGCAAGGTTGAGCCTTATGATTGATGAGTCAGCAAGGACAATACTATACAGAAATCACAATTATATCTATCTAGGACTAATTATTTTTGACCTTATAAGCCTCATTGGAAAATAAATAGGAGGCAAAGTATTACTAGTCTTATATGACACTAGATTTTCAAACAAGAAAAAGACAGTCGACTAATAGGACTAATTGAGGTCGACATGAATAATAACTTATTTATTATGGGAATCATTTATTTATATTCTAATTTTAATATGACAAGTAGACATTTTGTCAAACATATAAAAATCCTCGTCCAAGCTAAGGATATGAAGACTTTCAAAACTATAACATTTAATTATAAATTATCTTCTTAGGCAAAATAATGAACTATATCAGCAATATGTTTAAGGTTGAAATTAAAGACATCATTGAAGCACTAACTTCAAAAGGAATTTATATCTTAAAACCAAGAGACTTTAATTCTGAAACATTAATAATTGGATTAGAATGGATTATGTTCTGGTCAATACACCGTAGATAATCAAATCATCGGTTCATGAACTACTGACGTGCACGCTCTTTGAAGATAGCTGACGAGAAAGAGAAAGAGAGCTGAAAAGTACTCAAAAAGAGACTTAGAATGGCGCTAAACTCCGCTAACGTGTGCATCTAGATTTGTCAATCACAATCCATTTGGCAATGGTCCGTCAACGGGTCTAGATGACTCCTCGCGATCCGGACGCCTAAACTCCGCTAACGTGGACTCCATCCTCATCCACTTTGACAACGGCTCACGCTGATTTAGATTGGGTATCTGGGCGCCCGGAATAGATCCGAGCACCTGGACTCTAGGCGCCTGGAATGGATCCGGGCACTTGGACTCTGGGGCGTCCGGAATGGATCCAAGCACTTAGAAGCCAGGGCATCTGCAATGGATATGGGAGCCTGGAATGGCCAACTTCATGTTGACCATTTTTCTCCTCCAATCTCCATTTTGCCTTGGTTGTTTTGTGCAGTCTTCTTCCTAGCTTCTCGTCCCTAAGATGTACCGAGCCCTTCCGGCTCGCTCTCGTACTTCCTTCTCGCTCTGCTAGAGTACTCTTCCACAACTCCTCGTATCTCGGATGCATTGAACCTATCAGCTCCTTTCTCGTGACATCCTTCTTGCTCGCTTACGTTTTCTGTCGAGGTTTGCCATCTGGATATTACGTGTGATCTCCTAAGTCTTTGTACACTTAGACACACGTGTCAAATACAACAGAACTTTATTTCAAATTTATTTGACCTTACATCAAAACTCCACACTGGCATTCTAACACAAACTTCCATTCATTTATAACTCTACTTATTTCCATCCATACAGACTTGCAATAAGTATAGCTGCATTTGAGGCTATAGTGCCTATGCCTAGTTCTTAAAACACCCCGTATCCAAGTCCATATAAATAAAAACAAGATTTAGTTAAGTGTTTAGTCTTTTTAAGCCTATTGAACTAATATAAATAAGTTTAATCTGAGTCAAATATCAAATTTATTTACGAACTCCATGTAGACCTATAATAATAATGTGCATAAGTTGTGTTTTGAATTTATCTGATAGACAAATCAGGTAGAATCGAAGTCTAGATAATACTAAAAAAAGATTGAAGTTAATTTACCATAAGAGTAACATTCAAAATGCCTAACCTATGAGTAGGGATGCTTTAAATATAAATATAGATTTAGTTAAGTGTTTAGTTTTTTTAAGCCTATTGAATGAATATAAATAAATTTTATCGAGTCAAATTTCAAATTTATTTATGAATATTCAATTCGTTTATAAACTTACTTTCATCCATATAAGCCTACAATAAGTGTGTATAAGTTGTACTGTAAATTTATCCGGTAAGTGAATTAGACAAAATCAAAGTCTAGATAATACTAAAAAAAGTTTGAAGTTAATTTATTATACTAATCTTGATGAGCAACATTCAAAATGCCTAAACCTGTGAGTATGGATGTCTTTTTAAGTCTATTAAACAAATATAAGTAAGTTTTATCGAGTCAGATATCAAATTTATTTACAAACATCCAATTCATTTACAAACTTTTTTTCATTCATATAGACCTACAATAAGTGTATATAAGTTGTATTCTAAATTTATTCGATAGACAGACGAATCAAGCAGAATCGAAGTCTAGACAACTAAAAAGAAAGATTGAAGTTAATTTATTATACTAAATCCTCATGGGAAACATTCAAAATACCTAAACCTATGAGCACGGATGCTTTTAATATAAATGCAGATTTAATCGTCAAGTCAAATATCAAATTTATTTATGAACATCCAATTCATTTACAAATATAGTTTCATTCATATAGATTTACAATAAGTGTACATAAATTGTATTATGAATTTACCCTCTAGATGAATCATGCATATTCAAAGTTAGATAATACTAATAAAAGAGATTGAAGTTAATTTATTATACTAAAACCTCATGTCCAACATTCAAAATACCTAAACCTAACCCCCTAACCCTAACCTATGAGTACGGAATGCTTTTTAACTACTTAATTATACATTAAAAAGTATTCAACACTATCCTTAATTGATCCTCCGAATTCTCATGTAGTGTTTGATTCCTGTACATGGCCCTGAACCCTAATGTAGCTACCTGCAGTTCCATAATGCTATACATACTGTTTAAGCTTTTACTTTGACATGCAAACTGTAGTGCTCATTCTGTTCTTATCTCTACAGTCATTCAAGCTGAAACAGTAGCAGTCAGAATGATCTTGTATCCAAACAGCTAAGTCTTTAAGCCTATTCTTTAGCTACTCTAATATATATCTACTATATCATATGAATCACTAGTAGACTTTCCAACTTATCTTCTTTTGTTTTTTCAAAAAAATAAAAGAAAAGAGTTTGCTAGCTTAAACCGCATAAGCAGTACTTTCAATATTACTTATTTTATATATTTAACTTTCATAATTTCAAAAATACATAACACATTCCCGTCATACTCCTCCTTCTTTCTACAAAATAATCATGTGAATTTGTGTGCTTGTGTCTTCAATTCTTTATAAGTTTTTAAAAATTCATTAGTCTTAATTTATATTATCACATTCAGTTTAAGGGCATGAATACATTAAGAAAGTTTTCAAGAATACATTGATTTTAATTTAAAATAATTTGAAATTCTCTAAATTCATTATACAGTTTCAAACGAAACTGATAGATAGATAGATCTATACCATTTAAAAATTTATAAATTTACATGTGGATAATATTGATTAGTTAGATCTTAAAATAATTAAGAAGGCTTTCAAAAATATACTAATTTTATCAATAATAAAAGACAGCAGCAAGCAAAAATTAACCTTGAAATAACATTCATAAAGAATACGATTATAGGCATGAAGTCTGTTAATACTGTAGTATCACAAACCAACTTCTTTAATTCCTTTACACAATCACGATCTGGAACAAATGATATATGATCAAGAAGAATCTATCAAAAAAGTGGCAATACAATCGAAGAATATCGCATGCATGATTTTTTTGTTTTGTTTAATGTGGGAAACTAAACCCTAACTGATTATCAGATATCGAAGAAGAATGGGTCATCGTCATTCCACAGTTGGCAAGATCGCTGCCGCATCGTAGTCGTCGTAGCCCCACAACGGCGGCGACTCTAGCGGCGCCGATCCGGAGCTGTCCGTGGCGGTCATCGCCGGCGGGCACGAGAGAGACAAGCTCGAGCCCACCGACCCCGCCAGGGAGCTGATCTCCTCGTTCGTCGCCTGCTGATCACGGAACCCGAACTGCTGCCAGCTGGAAGGCGGCCGCCGCCGCCGCCGCCGCCGCAGACTCCACGGCTGGCGCCATGACGGTGCTGTCGGTCATGTTGGCGTAGAGGAATTGAGGCGGGTAGGCCGCGTAGGAAGCGGCTGCGAGGTTGGCCGCCGGGGGATTAACGGGGAAACGGAAGACAGAGGGTCGCGGGAGGATCGGCCGGAGAGTAGAGGAGGAGGAGGAGGTAGAGGCGGCTAATTGATGGGATCCAGAGGAAGAAGAAGAAGAAGAGGAGGACGTTTGGAGGTTGAGCTGCGCGCGGGGACCGTAGAGGATGAGGGCGGCGCGGTCGTAGGCCTTGGCCGCGTCTTCCGCAGTGGCAAAGGTGCCGAGCCATCTGCGCGTGCGCTTGCGCGGCTCCCGGATCTCCGCCACCCACTTGCCCCAGCTCCGCTGCCGCACGCCTCGGTACTTGAACTTGCCGTTCTCCGGCCCTCCCTTGCCCCTGCGGCCAGAGCTGCTGCTGCTGGTGGCGGTGGTGTCACTGCTAGTGTTGGAGGTGGGAAAGCACTGTTGCATTGGAGGGCGATCAGTAGGTTGATCCATGGCTGCAAGCACAAAGGAGGATGGAGGAGGATTTGAGTGTGAAGGTGGTAAAGTGAGTGGGTTTGAAGATGAGAGAAAGGAAGGGGAGAGGGATGATGAGGATTCTCTGAAGAAGCTTTTCGGTGTTTGGGTGGCAAGGGCGGTGGTCATATGCAGGCCATTATTATTATTATTATTATAAATTAAATTTATAGTTATAGTTTTATAGAGAGGAAGAGGAAGAGGAAGAGGAAGAGAAAGAGAAAGAGAAGAAGTGGTTGGTGTGGATGCAGGGGAGAGAGTGGTCGATCAGTGTGGCTGCATGCATGGCTATGGCTGCAGTGGCTCGTAAGGCCCTGTACGCCGTTCATTTTTCCGGCCTGCCACTCCTCTGACTCTCGACGAGTCCCAACCTTTATAATAATAATAATAATAATAATAATAATAATAATAATAATAATGTTTGTAAAGGAGACCTAGTAACTCAAACGTCAACAATACTAATTGTTGGGAAGTAGGTTTTTTCCGTCCCTGCGGCATGCAGCTTAGGGCTCACTCAGCGGCAGGATTGTCAGTTCTGAATCGACCGTCCAGAATCGACGGTTCAAAATTGGGCCATCAAAGTCATGGTTCAGAATTGAACCGTCAAATTGACGATTCATTTCAACAAAAAGTGTAGTCCTACATGGTCGACGGTCCCATGATCATCTATGAGGAAGTAAATTGAGAAGCTGTAGTTGATCACGATAGAAGAGGGTAATGCCTCGGCTTCGTCGAGATTTGATCCTTGCCTACTTCAATAACTCTACTCCATCGTAACTAACTCAAATTGATGCATTCATGATACATCGATCTTTAACCGTAACTATATTAGAACTGAATCATTGAATTGACAATTTCTGATAGATCAAGTACTTCAGTTCACTGTTTAATTCATAATTTATCACAATTCAAATCAGCACCATGCTGGTTAATCGTCAGTTTCACGATTAATTGGACTCCTGAATCGTATTCAGCCCGACTGAGAGTTTGTCTAATTCAGGCTCGACCAATCAAATAATCAATCTGTTGACCTAGTTAAGGGGCCGAGTTGGGCTCAGTTCAGATCTGGGTTGGACTCCTAAATCGCATTCGGCGGACTGAGGATTTAGCCGATTATAATTCAGGCTGGACCAATCAAATAATCAGCCTGTTGACCTAGTTAAGGGTCTGAGTTTGGCTCAGTTCAAACTCGATCTGGGCCTAATCCCAAATGTATTAGATATTTATAATACTTTCAAATAAATTTGGTGTCGGAGATCCATGCAACTTATTTATATTTATTTAAATATTGATGAACAACATTTATGGACGGGTGTAAAATTTAATTATAAAGTTATTTTATTAATCGAATAAAAAATTTACTAATTTATATAATTTTTTTTATAATCTTAAATTATTTAGAATATGTTAAGAATAGAAAAAAAAAGTATGTGTGAGACAAACGTTTAATATAATTTATAAGAATAATGACGTTGTTAGTCCAACTCGATAAATTTATTAATTAAAAATTTAGTTGTCTATTTGGATCTATACTGTCTGGAAACTTGGAGACAAAAAACGAGAAACGAGGAAACAGAAACGGAAACAACAATAGTTGAAATTTCTAGATTTTGGAAACGTCGAAGCCCAATTAAAAACCAATTAAATTGAGCCCAAGAACAACCCAAATTACTTAAGGATTAATGGTTAAAGGGATCAAAACCATTTGAAGGCATTTCCCAAATCGCGATTCACCTTTTCTCCCATCTCCCGATCGCGTTGTCCGCCTCATCCCTGTTCTTCTTCTCAGCGTCACACGCGAGGGTTGGCCGCCGGTGGCAAGACGGAAGGGAGTCTCCGGCGACCTGGGCCTTCTTCATTGGCAGCGGCAGCGTCGGCGGCGGCAGCATCGACTGCGACTCGGAGAAAGTGGAGTAGTCTTTTGCTATTTCAAGAGGGCAAAGTTGTCCCATTTTCTTGGGTTCGATCGGGGAGTTGGAGGAGGCGGAGTCGAAGTCGCCTGCAGTGCGCCGCTTCTGCTGACCGCCTGTGTGCGAGAGGGTTCGAGATCCGCCTCCCTCGGGATGGAAACCTCCCTCTTCCTTGCTCAATCAGGCTTTCCGGCGATCAGGAGGGACGCACGGACCCTCTTTTCGGCGGCTGGGCGAAGGGCTAGGGTGTTTGTGATGCCGCTGGTCGTGTCGGCCCTGGAGAAGGGCCCCGGGGCTCCGGCTAGCACTGGCGCTGTCGCAGGGTGGCTCCGCACCTCCGCGGCGCCGTCTGGGACCATGCAGAGGAGCTCTAGCGCTGCCAGCGCCTGCTCTGCGATCACGCCGCCTGGCGCCGACACCGTTACGGCCGTTCTGGTAAGTTTCCATCCGTGGAAACGTTTCCTAGCGTTTCGAAAACAAGGACGATAGTCTAAATGCCGTTTCCAGACAAATCGGATAACAATTGACTGATTTAGGTTTTTTAGTCGACAGATTATCAGATAAATAAATACTGAAACTATTTTTAAATTTATGATTTTGGGTTAAATTGAAATGTTAACCATTCGTAATGAATATTTTAGAATATTCTTTTGATGAATGACAAAATGGGGAAAATGTAAGGGGTTATGTTAGTGTTTACCCTCTTATAGTATGTTTAGGGTTGAGTATTCGGATTAAAATTGAATCGAACTGAATAAATTGAAAATTGAATAAATCAATTTTTTTCGAACCAATCAAACCGATCGAATTTTTCAATAAAAATCAAACAAATCGAACCGATATTTTATCGATTAATTCAGTTTTTAATCAAATTAACTGAATTAACCAAATTTTTTAATATCATGAAAATTTTACTAATTAATTAAGGATTTATAAATTTATTTACTTAAAATTTATAAATTATTTTTTTCTAATTTAAATAATTCAGTTTATTTGATTTATTCAATTTAACCGAATAAGAAATTTTAAAATTGAAACCGAACCCAATTAACCGAATTAATCGATTTGTATAGAAAAAATAATTAAAATTCTAAAATAATCGAACCAAATTTTTTAATCCGATCGGTTCAGTCGGTTTATTCTATTTAATCGCTCACCCCTAAGTATGTTCTCGTAAAATTCATACAATAAAGTGGAAGATTAGGTGAAAGGGAAGTTTGATTATAATTTTAAAATTTTCCTCGTATGATATTTTTATATATTTAATTTAAATATATTATCAATCATTAAAAAAAGAAAGATTATTAAAATATTCATGGCTCTCTATTTTTAATATAAGTAAAAAAATTATATTTCATAAGTCCAAGAATACATAATAATCAAGTGCTAGAAGTGATTCATGTACGATAACATATCAGATCTGGATATATTTCTAATGTCTTGTATATATGAATCTATATATTCCTATAAATATTCTCACAATCTAACTAGCCCTCACAAAAATAACTATGATTATGTACCCTCCATACAAAGTCGATCAAAGAAGACAAAGCAAGATGTTTCTGTGGAGTGGATAAGGGTGTGCTCCCGGTGTAGAACAGTAGACATCAATCTAACCCAAGATTTCATTGAAAATTCGAAGTTAAGACTATAAACAATTCAAAATTGTTTACTCCTTTATGCTACTTTTGTTTTTGTATTAACTTGTAATACAGGAATGGAGGGGCGAGAACTTTGATTTCGGGCAACCTTATCTAGAATTTAGGCGATCGGAGTCCAGGCACCCGGATTTGATCCAGGAGATCGAACGTCAGCGGAACCAAGCCAGCAAAGCAGTAAGGTGGCATTGTCCTAGTGGTCAGGACACCTCAGCTTCCAAGTGCTAGGATTGATTCCAAGCGCCCGGATTCGGATAAACGCAGCAGCAGTCAAAGTTCATCTGGAACCTCCACATCAGCATACAAGCGCTCAGAAAAGGAATACAAGCGCCTGAAAGTGCCGAGTCAACAGCCCTAATAGTAGATCGGCGGACAGCGTGGAAGCACCCCGGAAAGCCCTACAAAAGAACTTCGAGAGAGAGCCCTCAGAGCAAGAATTCAGAACAACCCGACGGTTGTTTGCGCATGAAAAAACATCTTGGAAGCCATCATAATGCCGAAGTTTTGCACCGAAAATCTACAACTCCAACTTCGGTAACTCGATTACATTTTGTACTTATTTTAAAAGAACGATAATCTTTTTATCGTTTCTCTTTTCTTGTAATCGATAAAACTTCTCTTCGTGAGAAAGGAGTTTCATAGTGGATTGCCCAACATAAATGATCAAACGATCGTGGGCCTTGGAGTAGTAGTCTATGACTGTAAACCAAGTAAAAAATAGTGTCTCTTTATCTTTGTGTTTTGAGTTCATGTTTTATTATTTCCGCTGCAATACTTTCCGCTGTTTAACTCTGATTGATCGAACTCACGAACGAAAATGAACGTATTTTATGAAAATCAAGAAAATTCTATAAATAACGCTATTCACCCCCCCTCTAGTGCTCTCTTCGATCCTACATATTATAATTTTATAGTGATTTTAACTTTTTTTTAATGATTTTGATAAGTTTAAGTGATTTTGATAAGTTTAAATAATTTTGATTAAGTTGATAAATAATTATTTTGATATGAAAGTTATATATATATATATATATATATATATATAGTATTTGATGCGGGTTGACACCTCTACTTGCTGCCCCTATCACACCTTTCCCTACATGTTCGAATTCAGTAGAGCTCTCGTCCTCCTACACCCGAGTGGGTTCGTCACACGAGTGAGTTTGAAGAGCTGCTTTGAGACCTACACGTCAACTATTATATTGGCCAATTAATAGTTGCTACTGTATTGGTACAGGGAGCACCAGATGATTGAATCTTAGTTTTGATGATAACACGAGATTTAAGTTAAGTATGTGGTTTGTATTGATGTGTTTATCTAAATGTGTAGGGAGCACAAGAAAGTCCTAGTTGAGGCTAGACAATGAAAGTCCTAGTGTGGAGTCTAGGCAAAATAAATCCTAGTGTGAAGTCTAGGCAAAGGAAAATCCTGGTTTGGAGAACTAGGTAGAAGTCTTAGCAGAATCAAGTGCACCAGGTGAAAATCCAAGTAGGTCAGGAGGATCAGATGCATGGCAGAAGTCTAAACAGGTCAGGTGGACCAGATACATGGTGAGAAGTCTAGACAGGTCAGGAGGACCAGTTGTTTAGCGGGAAGTCTAGGTAGGTCAGGTGGACCAGTTGCTTAGCAGCAAATCTTAGGGGCCGAGGATCAAGGCTAAGCGGGAAGTCCAACAAGTAGCAAAATAGGTAAATTCTCCCGAGTGGAGTGGATAAGGGTGTGTTCCTGGTGTTGAACAGTAGATATCGGTCTAACTGAAGATTTCACTGAAAATTCAAAGTTAAGACTATAAATAGTTCAAAACTGTTTACTCCTTTCTGCTACTTTTGTTTTTGTATTAACTTGTAATGCAAGAATGGAGAGCGGGAATTTTGATTTCGGGCGACCTTATCTAGAATCCAAGCGATCGAACGTCAGCGGAACGAGGCCAGCGGAGCAGTGAGGTGGCATTGTCCCAGTAGTCGGGACACCTCAGCTTCTAGGCACCAAGATTAATTCCAGGCGCCCGGATTCAGATAAACGCAGCGGCAGTCAAAGTTCATCTGAAATCTCTACGTTAGCATACAGGCGCCCGAAAAGGGAATACAGACGCCTGAAAGTACCGAGTCAACAACTCCAATAGTGGATCGGCGAACAGCGTGGAGGCGCCCGAAAAGCCTTATAAAAGAACTTCGAGGGAGAGACCTCAGAGCAAGAATTCAGAACAACCCGACGGTTGTTTACGCATGAAAAAACATCTTGGAAGCCATTATAATGCCGAAATTCTGCATCGAAAATCTACAACTCCAACTTCGATAACTCGATTACATTCTGTACTTATTTTAAAAGAACGATAATCTTTTTTATTGTTTCTATTTTTTTGTAATTGATAAAACTCCTCTTTGTGAGAAAAGAGTTTCATAGTGGATTGTCCAACGTAAACGATCAAATGATCGTGGGCCTTGGAGTAGTAGTCTGTGGCTATAAACCAAGTAAAAAAACAGTGTCTCTTTGTCTTTGTGTT